>NW_024883293.1:0-111886 GCF_019059575.1 Amphibalanus amphitrite
CGCTAGTGTCCATAACTTTTCTACAAGAACACATGTCACCGGCCTACAAGCGGACGAGCGAGCTTTGAGGGTCGATAGTACGCGACACTGTAGACCAGTGACACAAGGTGACCAACTGCAACTGATCATTTTCTACCAAAATCCCACCACCCGCTCACTTCTGATGAAAACAATCCGACGCGTGACACAGACCTCTTGAAACAGACCAACGTAATATACAGTTACAAATGCACTCTTGGAGACTGTGCGCTCCGACCAAACTGTAATTACATTGGACTGACCACAACCTCACTTAGTCGGCGCATTACGATGCATTTGCAAAGTGGAGGCCCAAAAACTCACTGTGACACTCACCACGGGCATAGACTAACCAGACAGGACATGACCAAAAACACTTCCATCCTCGACAATGCTCAGACGTTTGACGGCTAAACATCCTGGAAGCCGTTACATTCGTGATCGGGACCCGCTCATTAACCGACAAGTTAATGCAAGGGGCACCTTGGCCCTCTATGAGGGAGCACCACTAGGCGCCAGGTGATTTAGTGGTTCATATAACAGGGCTGTCATTTGCGAGGTGACGTGTTAGAAGTTCGTGTTCAATGTAAGCACGTTATGTTTATGTTTTTTTTCGGCTTAGGTATTTTGTCTCCTTTCTTCTTGCGCGATATTCGCATTGGCCTGGGGATTTACTGTAATTTGCTGCCTGTATCTAACTGATAATGATGATTAAGTGTACCATGACCGGTGTCTTGATTGCCTATAATTGTACTGTCATGCAACGTATTTAGTCTTGATAATGTCATTAGATATGACGAAACGTCGACATATGTGAAATACAGAAAACCACGAAGTGTATGATACCGACAATCTTTACAATTATGAGTTTCGCTTCCATTCTAAGCAGATTCTCACCCGAAAACAAACGGCTAGTTCGACACATCGAAGGTGTATCAAGGAATAATCAACAATGAAGCTGCTGTCACATTCAATAATCAGTGTCTATTGAACAATCTGCTTCCAAAATACACATACATACATAATTATATATATATATTATATTATATATATATATATATATATTATATATATATATATATATATATATATAGCGCGGGGGGGGGACTGAACAGGGGTGCGATGGAGTGGGGGATGGTTGTTTTCCGGGGGGGGGGGAGACTTTCTTGTTGATCTTTAGGAGTGGATTGTTCGGGGTCAATGTGAAGCGCTGGGATTGTGCTGTTGGCGACTGGAAGTGCGTGCGTAAGTAAAGTTGATTTCTGGAAGCCCACCCGGCATACAAATGCATCTGATGGGAGATGCTTTCATTTTGAGGCTTGATCATCATCGCATTGTATAGACGTCGACTCGGTAACTTCACTGCTCGGGCAGGATGGACAGGTTCCAACCCGTGGGTAATCGACACAGTGAGAGAAAGGCCGGATACGGCAGTTGGGGTCTTAATGATCACTGCCAAGCCATTTGTTGGCGTTTAACTTGACTAACTGGATGGTCATTTGTCCACTCACCAATTCATCATCACTGGTCTACTCTACCCTTATCAAATTTGCCCACTTATATCGTATTAGCGTAGCTGAATTTAAGTGCCCTCGAGAATCATTGTCGTGACTGTCCTAACCGAGCTGCACTTAACTCCTATCGGCCTTAATCTAAGATTCATTCTTTTATCATACGCACTCACATTCTCACATACAAGCGCTCTTCATTTATTCACCAAAATTTATTTAGTGCCCCTCGAAATCCCTCCGATAGTGTTAGGTGTCTGGCAACAATAACCTCCCCGGCGAGATAAATGTCTCTCTTATGAATCCATGTGTGCTCCCGCTAACCGGTGGCCAAGCCACAGGGCCGTCCAGTATTGCATGCAGATAATTATTCACCTTTGTAATTTAGTCGGATCCACAACACGTCCAATAGACTTATGATGCGAATTCGCGAATTACACCCGGCTGGTTTCCCTTTTGAGAGAGCGCTAGGCCTCGCGCTCCCTCCGGTCCACGTCCTGGAATTTACCGTTCACGTCCTGGGACCATAGTTCACGTATCCATGTCCTGGAACTATCTGCCTGGAACTCATCTGGTTCCGTGGGTCTTACGTTACCAGGACTCACGAACTCCGAGGGGGGACTCTCCCGGTCCCCAGAGGCTGTCCATCACCGGATGTGGCCGGAAACTCCTGGCTCATGCCGATGATCAAGATGCAGATAAGTATGATGACTTCCTGGGACATACGGCTTCCTGCACCACCTGTGGATGACTTACCAGTGACCCAGCACTTCACCATTCCTGATGGATCCTTGACTTCCGCTGGGATCCGCCGTCTCATGCCTCTGAGCCTGCCTACCTTTGCCCACTAAATAATCCTGCGGGAAGCCAACGACAACCGCGGTATCACCACGGTGGGTAACGTGAATAGCTCTGCTAAAGACGATGTGCTCCTTACCTTACATTACCGGTCTGGACTAATTTCTCAGGAAGTTCTGTGTCTAAGTCATGCTAGTCAACATTCCGACATAAGAGCCGGGCAAACAAACCCTCTCCTCATTTAGACTCCGGCTTATTGATCTAAGATAGTCAGCTTGCAATATACCTTGTAGCCACTCGAATATGACAGATAGAAAGGTCAAATGTATCATCTTGAGCCCTTAAATTTTCGTCAATCTTTGTCGGGTGAAATGATTGTCACCAGCAACCACAAAACCACGAGTATTCAGGTTCGCTAAAATATAAGCCCCAACAATTTCACTGATATTGTTTACCTGGTCTGAAATAATCTGCGTCAATAAATCTCCCATAAATTACGACCGAGAGCCGACGGACCGTCCTGTCCGCCGCCAGCTCTGTCCCACGACTAGTGATGCAAACAGTACGCCCGGACTGCCCATGATAAACGTCATTTGATGGCTATGCGCTCGATAATTCCACGACATTACGACGACCTAGTGACATTATGATGACCCAACATCTTTGAACAATTTACCACGTTAGTTCCAAAATTGCATGCCTCGAGTAATTGAATTCCTTAACAGCTGAATTCTGACCTGAATTTGCAGTCCTGAGCCCATAAACCTGGGCGGCCCACCGCCGCGCCGCTTCACCCGTCGGAATTAACAGCTGGACCAAGGCCGATCAGACACCGTGTCATGCTTCTTCTGCTCTTCGTATTCGGTGTGTGTGTGTATCTAATGTAAACCTCTATACTGTAGTGCGAACTCCACGAAACACCAGAGTGGGAAAGCGTTGATGACATCTCGACGGATGATCTTATTGACCCTGTGGCCAATCACCCGTTTCCAAATTTGTAAGAGTTCGATCCTTCCCACTATGCCCACAACAGAACGTTTCATAGCTTTAGTGTGTATTCTAAATTAAACACGTTGAATTTAAATACAGTCTAATTAATGTTCCAAGTCAAGACGCTAATTCAACAGAATACCAATAATAAATGACTTACGCCTAACCGGTTAAATTGTAACTTTGTCTTTGACAGGTTCGTACAGAAACTAACAGCTTCATTATTAACCCGCTAAGTGGCGCAGCAATACCAGCTCACATCACTGTAAAAGAGACTGAAACCACGCCCTGAACTCTCACAAACCCAACTGAACGTCACTGTTGAACATAAACACACTGAGAATCCCATTGTAATCCTAGTCTGCAAATGGTAAGCTGGAGATCCTAACAATGACATGTACGCACTCGTGAATTTTCAGCTAAATCTCGATCACCTATAACGCAGCTTATCCGGTAGTAAGACCCCAAGAACAAAACCGCAATACAGCTTTGCACCAATGATTTCTGGCGATCGCGGAGAGTGGAGACCACAACTAGAATTGTCTGGACCGACCGTATAAATCAAAGCAATTTGCTATTAGCTTGACAACGATCATTGGAGAGATCGGGCAAGGCGTGAACCAGGGGGGGGGGGGGAGATAGGATCAGGGAGAGCAGACTTTCGAACATTCAGATTGAACACTCACATTAGCAGCTGGAGTGTGACGTCAACCTCGGCAGTTGCACTTGCGTCCTTTCTCGTCGACGGCTGCTGTCCTGCGTCTCCATCACTCGAAGCACTAGCAGAGAACTGGAGCAGGACGATTGCAGCGATGCGGCTAAACTGGCCCGTCTCCCGGCGGCATGGCTTCTCGGGCGCGGTGATCCCGACGCGACTGCGGCGGTCCCACTGACTCGGTCCTCCCGTCCCGGTCTCACTGTCTCGGTCTGACTGCTCCGGTCTAACTGATCTCGAAGTAAGCGGTCCCTTTTTTATAGTTGGGTCGGGGTGGCGTCGCCCTCTCCTGACCTGGTTCCGGGTGCTGGCTCCGATTCAGGTGCACTTCTTTGTCTTCTTACTGCGGTGGTTTGAGGGCGTGCTCGGTTTTGCATTTGCAACGGCCTTTCCAAAATGTGTGAAAGCATTTGAATGGGCATTAGATGGCACAATTCTTCGGTTCCAGTCTTCAACGGCGAACGATGCCCGTTATTGTTGATCTGCGCTTGTTTCTGATAAAGCGGCTTGAAATCGAAATGCTTGTTTACAGTAGGCAGCCCGCAACCATTTATCCTTTGTAATGTTGTCTCTAGTTTCCGTTACACTTGCTCACTCACTCGTACTCTAGGTGCTGTACCTCTTGTTCAGATGCTCCTCCGCCACAAGGACTTGCTTTCCGAGCTCATGAGCTGCTAGCGCAATGACTTCCTCTGGATATCATTTAGACAGTCTATATTCCAAAAACGTCCTTGCTGCACTGGTCGTTGCTGGAATGCTATATGGTGGGGTCAGGCGATAAAACTATTGCGACTTTCGGATTGCTTGGTGATCAAGTTGATCTGAATTGCAGCTTTGTGCAACGTCCAGTATTGAGTCGATTTTTTTGCATAACTGCATTCTTGCATGGCTTTATCATATTCCCTTCCGGTTGGTGCTGCCCTCAGGTGACGACGTCCGTAACGAACGGTGACCCGCTTGGTCTCCGCGTCTCTTTCTTCCGCGTTACCTCGCTCTGTGCTGCTGTCCTTTCTAAATTATGGGCGGCCGGTGTCGATAGGGACGTGGGACACGGGAAAACAAAGGAAAGGGTCTCTACGGAACGCGGCCAGCGTGTCCGGATCGGGCAGTAGTCGGTCGTGCCAGGATTTAAAGTTTACAGCTAATAGTAAACTAATAGAAAAGATGTAGCCCGCTATATATATATATATATATATATATATATATATATATATATATATATATATATATATATATATATATATATATATATATATATATATATATATATATATATTTGTGTATTTTGGCAATATATTTTCTTTAATACACGTTTGGTTAAAGACCAAGGCATATTTGCATTTCGTTATCTTCTTGTTGTTCTGTTCGATTGATCGTAATGTTCGTTTTGTCGCATCAGGTAAAGAAAATATCAAAGTCGAGAAGTTCGACATTCACTACATTATCTGTATTGGTCACTTTCAACGTTTCGGAATAATTCCTATTCCATTTTCAAGAAATTAAACATGTTCGATCGTATCCATTGCTTCAACAAACAAAACAATGCAGTAATGAATGATGAGGTACAGTAAACATACAAACATAGGCGTTGTCATGGCTACACTTATATATATATATATATATATATATATATATATATATATATATATATATATATATATATATATATATATATATATATATATATATATATAAACTTAAATCCCTGGTAGCTGCTTCATACACAGCTGTAGGGATTGTGCTAAGAAAAAAAGAGCATAAAATGACTCAGCATAGCATATTTGTTTTAGATAATTGATTGATGTGGATTATTGCACAAAAAGTAGCAAATTTCCGAGCGTAAGGGCCACTGGAATTTCGGGTTTCTAAGTACCATGTTTTCTTTCAAGTTTTTGGTCTTCGCGGAACAGAAAATTTGGGATTTCGATGTTTCGTACAAACTTTTTTCTTGTAAAATAGTTTGTAAATTGTTAACTCAAAATTCATGCTCGGAGGTTTCTTGAAATCCAAACCTCAAATGTTGGTAATTATTTCTTGTTAACAGACGTTTTTCCTTGGTATTTGCAAACAAAAGTTTTTTCTCGTAAAAACGGTTATTTTTAGTTTTTTTTTCTGCGGCGCTGTTACTCTATTGGTTGCCGAGACATGTGGCGGTGTTTCGAGAAATGCTGAAATAGGCAACATTTTGCTTTTGATGACCTCTGGTGACCTGACCTTCGGCCTGACCTAGAAAATGGCCGAAGTGTTTTCGTTCGTCTTTATTTTGGACGTTCTTTCGAATACCGCTTACCGTTAAGTGACCTAGGAGCGAGTTAGAGGGGGGTGTTCAAACACCCCCAGCAGGCCTTGGAAATCCGGGACCCCCAGCGGGGTGCGTATCAATGTTTGACCAAACGGCTTGTGATTTGAGTTTGGTGCTGCGTATCGCAAATGCCGTGACGGTCCTGGTCTTCCCGCAGATAGTTTTCTGAAGGATGCCGGCTCCGGTGCTGCTGCTGCTGCTGCTTCTGGCGACAACTCTTGCCGACCAGGACATGGACAAGGCCGTCTTCAAGGCGCGCGTAGAGGTGTGTAGGTGCCCCACTAGCCAACTAGGTGACCCAGAGCCGCGCTCTTGTACTAGTATCCCTCTAAATGGCGTGTTATATGACTTGCCCCCCCCCCCCCCGAAGAAGACGTTCCCAACTTTTAGCCTTCAACGCAGTGTTACTTTTGCTGGTAACTGTATGGTAGGTGTAAAATTTATAAAATTCAGATGATTGTAAGTTTTGTCGCAATCGACAGCTTTCCCGATCTCGTCGCGAAAAACCGAGGGAGAAGAGGTCCATCCAACCTCCTTATAAGCAGGGTTTCGGAGTCGTGGTAGCGCTTTTCCGACTCCGACTCCGACTCCGAGCTCCGGGTGACGGGTCGGAGTTGGAGGGACAAGTGATAGTCGGGTGACAAGTGATACGAAGCATTGAAAACGACACTTTATTAACCCGCGCCCTGCTGGGAGGTGTTTGAACACCCCCTCCGGCGGCGGCCGTTTTCGGCACACCTTATGCATCTTTTTTTGCAATTTTTTTGCTGAGGGGCCATGTCGATGCCTGAGGGCCGCACTCTGATTCCCTAGGGCCCTACGGTGATATCCTTGGCCCCATGCCGATTCCCGAGGACCCCACGCCGGTATCCGGGGGGGGGGGGCCATGTCGGTATCCGAGGGCCTCACGCCGATACAAAGGGGCCCCATGCCGGTGGCCGAGGGGCGAGGCCCCCTGCCGATTCCCGAGTGCCCAACGCCAATTTCTGAAGGATTCCACGAATAGGTACGTTTTGGGTAAGGCCGATCTCGAGGGCCCCATTCGGGACTCTAAAGTGGCCTCAACTGCCTGGCCGGCGTTGGGGTCTAGAACCTGGCAAGAGGCCTGCATGGGAGCTAAAGGCCGGCAGAGTTTCTAACTTGAATAGAGCGCGAATCGTTTTTAAATACATAAAAGGAGACTTATTTTAAAAGCATGTAACCTTTGATGAGAAAGAATATGACGGCGCATTTAGACAGTTAACCCGCGCCGGGCCGGTGCTCCGCGACTTCCGCGCCGGGCCGGGGGGGGGGGGGGTCTGAACACCCCCCGTCTAACTCGGCTCCTGGGCCACGTAGCGACACGCGGTAAGCGGCATTCGAAAGAGCGTCAAAAATAAGGACGAAAACTTGGGTCATTTTTTGGGTCAGATCAAAGGTCAGGTCGCCAGAGGTCATTAAAGGTCAAATGTTGTCTATTTCAACAATTTTGGAAACTGCCAACGGCTACCTCGGGAACCAATAGAGCTACAGCGCTGCGAAAAAGCTCATACGATAGCCCTTTTACAGACCTTTCTGAGTACTGTTCTCAGATTTGACCCCAGGTCAATGGTTTAGCCTCCAGAGGGCAAAAACTGTAAAAATAGCAGTTTTCACGAAAATGGTTTTTCGTCAATTACTTTTGACTCAAGAGAGCCACGACATTTCTTTTGGCAGCATCGTGTTCCTCTCGTCGAGACGCTTCGAATGAACTATTTGTTGACCTTGAAAGGTCATTTTGAAAATTTGACCTCAGGTCAAGGTCATGACCTGACTGGAAAGGGTCATGTTGCATATCAGTCGATCCGTGTCGTCGAGCTGAATACATGTCGGCCCCCCTATCGACCCAGTATCGCAGGCGAGCGCCCCCCGTGGGAAGTGAAGAGCGGGGTCACCATCAGCCTGGACGTGGGACCACTACCACTGAATGCGACTTCCACACAGAAGAGAGACGCGGCGACCTGTCACCTAGGTAGCCTGCCACAGTGCGCGACTTGGGTTTGGTCCGACGCACTATGGTTGGAAACGGCCTCACGGATGGCCATGGGCAATTTCGGAATATATGTATATTTGGGGTGTCATTCTGTTGAAAATTGATTAAATGTTTTCAATTGGGCAGAAAAAATATTTAGCTGCGCATTTAGTGTTCATTATCGTACGTAGAATCGGGAGTTTCTGATAGTGGCTTTTTTGGTGCGCCGTCAGAGGTTTAAACAACCGCGCTGGTGGTAGCATGTGGAGTACCTCAATGACGTTGTAAAACTGGATTATTATATATCAAAATAATCCTTGTTATGTTGGCTATCGAGTGGAGTGACTCTTTTTCCCATGCCTGTTCAAAATCAGGAACGGCATTGCATTCTGTTTGCAGTGTCACCACAGCAACATTTGCAAAATTACGTTTATGTTTCATTGGACATACAAAAAGTTCTCCATCGACCTCCATTGAGCTTTTTGGCTGAACAAATCTCTGTTCAATTCTGCGTGAGGGGAACCTAAAAGCAAACTGCGCACTTGTGCGCAAATTCGTCCATGAAGCTTCATCTCCCGAGGCGTACCTACCCGTCGCTTCGTTAGCAGCAGGTCGGCTCGTCAGTCGTGCAATGGCTTATCCTAATGAATGATGGTAAGAAGCAGGGTTGCGGAGTCGTGGTGGCGCCAAATCCGGTTCCGACTCCGACTCCGACTCCTGTCTCGTTGCCATGACTCCGGGCGACTCCGTCTCCGACTCCGGACCCCTGCCAGTGTTTCGGAGTTGTGATGGAGCTGTTCCGATTCCGACCGACTCCGACTTCCACTACGGGCTCCTGACCGACACCGACTCCGACTCCGACTCCTGGCTCGTTGCCACGACTCTGGGCGACTCTGACTCCGACTCCGACTCTGACTCCGACTCTGACTTCAACTCCGCACCCCTCGTAAGAAGTAACTGCTCGCCCCTGCACCTGGAGTATGGATATCGTGCAAACGTGTATGAATATCCTGGAGTATGGATATGGATATCCACTGACAGAACAGACATACAGACATGCTGTAAACGCCATTACACTGCCACTACCATGGCAAACCCAATGGCTATCTATGATTTTTGATCATCGTTCTACATTTTCCAAAATCTTGAACTGAATCTTGGCAATTTCTCGTGACTACTTCACGACCATGATGCATGCATTTCTGAAATTGATCTTTTTTCAACTAACCACGTACTCGTATGATAAAATGAATGTCACCATCGTGTTCTACGCCCAAAAGTACCCATAAAACATGTGTCATGGGCTGCGAATAGGTACCAGTTTTGATTTTCGGGGTTATGTGCTTACCTGATTGACTTGACTTTGACCCTGGCCTATGTTTGACTGACCCCTACATGGATCTGACACTCTTTTAGCACTTATATGAAGGGTTGTGCACAGTTGTGACAGAGTTTATGACGAGAGGCACCGATTGCGAGGTTTTAAAGTCCATGCTACTGAAAGCCTGATTTCAAGTGTTTGACCTGACCTTGACCCGAACGGTGATCTCGAAATTCAACTTTCAATTATTCATCTGAATTGTCTCGTCGTGTTCTCGTTTGCCGCCTCGTGCGTTTCGCTGCGCCTATTGGTTCTCGAGTTATCGGCTGGGGGCGTTGAACGCCTCCCCCCGGCAAACGGCGGGTGGGGAAATACCCCAGGGCCCAGCAAACTGCCGGGTTAATCAGACGCATTTTTTGTCATTTTGATCGTCATTTTATTTCTTACTTTTTTGCCCAATCTAAAAATAAATCATTAATACTTTTTCTCCAAATTTTTGACCCTTTTTGACAAATAGTAGAACACTGTGCGTCACTACGTTGATATTTCTCGCCCTAAAGCATAACAACAATATCCATTCAGTATAGCAGTGTTCAAAACATAGTTATAGAAGACATAATTGAACACCAGCTATTAGGTACTTTATTTAATGGGAGCTTTCGAAAGCTATGCAGCTTTCTTCGTCAGCCTTGGTACAAAACACTAAAACAGATCCATATGAAATTGAACAGTTACATTAGACACCACAAAAAGCGAAAATGGCGCATCTGGATATTTTTTTTTAAAGTATCCTTTTTCAAAAAATATCCAGATGCGCCATATTCTTTCAAACAAAGACCGTTAAATGAAATAGCGTTTTCACATTTGACAAGTTTCTTGTGTGTCTTTATAAGCTTATTTACTGTTTTTTTAAGATCATTAGAAAGAGAAGGCAAAATAGATCCAAGGCATTAGATCTAAGGGGAGATGTCATTAGGTATATTTTTACCGACGCGTTTCGAATGTAAACATGACACTCATTTTCAAGGTACAGTAAAGCCCGTTGTACACGGGCAACTCTCGTCGGCAACTCCCAGCAATCGGTTGCTCGGCGACAGCCTTTTCTGTTGCTCTGGGTTGCTGAAGTGCTGCCAAATGCTATTCAGGGTTGTTCAAAAATTGCCCAATATGTCGGCAACATCCGACGATCGCCGACGGTCGCTGAGCGTGACGTCACGATAATTATAACCAATGGACGAGCTGTTGCTCTCGATCGCCGAGAAGTTGAATATTTTGAACTTTCTGGCTGTTGCTGCGGTGTTGCTGGCTGCTTCTGCTGTACGAGCATGCAGCTATGGAGCAGCAAATACAGGGTGGGGCAGCATAATCGGGAATAAATATCAAACGGGATTATTTGGTCATGAATTTAAAAATATAGCTCCAAGCACTATTTTAACAACATCCCATCAATCGGTCACCTTTTACCTATCCCTCATCCTATTTGACCGCCCTTCGCGTCGATGACCTTCTCAAGGCGGGTCCAAAAGCACGCGCATGCACGTGCAACCTCCTGCTTGTCCATGATCGCCCATCAGCTTCGTACCTTGCACTGAAGACCGTTTTTACTGATGATAAGTTGTTCATTAAACTTCTACCAAAAAACGCTCCATATAAAGAATTTGGTCGGATTTAAATCGGCGGAGTTGAAGGACCAGAAGTTTTTGGTTCATCTCAGGTGGAGGTGCCCTACACAATAACATGTCGTCCTCACTGCAGTACCAGCACGGACAGAGTCCTCGTAAGACGTGATCTGGACCGTCAGTGATCCTCTCTTCCGACGACTCCACGTGAGTCTGCCAGAGTGTGGATGTATTTACCAGAGGTGCTCGTTTTATCCGGGCTCGATGAAGTAGGGTGCACCACGTGCACCTCCCTTGAAGACCACCCATAGGTCCATCACCTCAACAGGATGTTTACTTTGCATGACCGCTGCAATATTCTCGATACAATCCCCTATATGGCATGCCATTCTTTTTTATCGTATTCCAGTCGGTGATAAGATTTTTGGTCGCTGAAGTTTTGAACATTGTTTCTTTTTAATATGCTCAAGAGCTTCTTCCTTATATTCAAGTGAGTCATCTTGTATGTCCTCTGCTAAGAGTTATTTTACGACGATTACGTTAACTTTTTGTCCTAAGTATCCCCACACAATCCTTATCGTCCGTGATAACACGTTGATCTGTCCAGCAACCTTTACGTGGAATGGCATTGTTTTAAACAAAATGTTCTTGTTTTACTCGTTTAACATTAGTGTCTATGGGCGCGCGCAAAGCACTTGGAGCACCGTCGAACTATTTTGCTGCTCTTTTCCAGGAAGTTGCATGCTCATGGATGTAGTCATGTCAGATGATGCACAACTTTTGGGCGTTTCATTGCCATGATATAATTTATCAAAATAATGCCATGCCTACTCATGACCAGAGCCCAAAAAGCATTCCCGATTATGCTGCCCCACCCTGTAGGTAAAATATTCACAAAATACCGTCCTTTTATATTTTTCAATGCCGATTACTGGTCAGGATATCTGAAAGGGATTTTGACAGGTTGGATATTGGTCTCAATTCTGATTTATTGGTGGGGATGATCAGTGCCGGAGAAACCGTGGGGGACCGTCCCCCGGACCCCATTAATTCCATTTTCTGGGGGGACCTGGGGGCATAATATGTAACGAAAGTGGCCCTTTTTACTTATGTTTTAAAGAAAATTAATCACTTGGGCCTGTATTGGTGTTCTAAATCTCATTCCAAATATCGGAGCCCTATATCAGTGAGTAGATCTCAATAAGTCGGAGTTCACAGCAAGCTAGTGGGCCCAGTCTGAAGCTTCCAGAAATCTTCGTATGGCATTTCTTCGTCGCGCAATTCTTCGTCCGCAAATCTTCGTCGGCGCATTTCTTCGTGTCGCATTATTTCGTCTCGCATTTCTTCGTAGGCGCAAATATTCGTAGCGCATTTCTGGGCCCATGAAGGGAGCTGTATGACCCCTGAAAGCACCCATTCAATAAAACAATCGCTTTGGACTAATTATCATTTTAGTGATTATCAACCCATGCCACAGATAAACAACATACACAAGCTACTCCAACCTTTGATATTTGTTTTAACTTTTAATACCACGTTTTGGCATTAAAAAGATAGTGACATCACTAGCGAACGATGGCACAGGCAAGCTGTCATTAAAACATATCGATACATATATAATATGTAGAAAACTTTAATATCCAACGCCAGCCCATAAACCTCAAAACACATCTGCGTCCGGTTGCCGGTGGGCTCTGGAATGCCGGTTGTCGAGAGTCGCCCAGTTCCTCGGCGTTACGTAATTGTGACGTCAGCAATGTGAAAGCAAATTCATCGGTGTTGCTAGGAGTTGCTCGCATGCTGCCACCGGTTGCTGGGCGATCGGTTGCCCAGAGTCGCCGAGCAACCGATTGCTGAGAGTTGCCGGCGGAAGTTGCCCGTGTACAACGGCCTAAAGTCCGCTCAGAGGTTTTTCATGCACCAGCATATTCTTGAAAAACAAAATATTCATTATGAACAATTCGCGAGCGATAATCACTAATTCGACTTTCACCATAGAAATTCACATGATCACAAAATACAAAAAGTACATCTATATCATTGCCTTGCTGGCCGTCACGACTAAAGCTACCTAACCTATCCTTCGTCATCAGTGTATCGTGTGTCGTTCTCAGAGTCGTGAGTGTGGTGCGTGTGACGAGGGTGTAGGGTCTGTTGTTTTTTCCCCCAAAGTGCGAGTTTTTCCAGCCTCTGGTTCCTTTGGTGGTTGATGGCGGGTGCATAGTCACGGATGTAGATGGCTTCAATGATTTCAATTCGCTTGGGGTCGTGGTTTGAGTGTATGACGGTAGTGTTATCTACTAGGTAATCTACACATGGAAGAAGAACACAACACAACACTCACACGACAACACCTAGTAGATAACACTACCGTCATACACTCAAACCACGACCCCAAGCGAATTGAAATCATTGAAGCCATCTACATCCGTGACTATGCACCCGCCATCAACCACCAAAGGAACCAGAGGCTAGAAAAACTCGCACTTTGGGGGACAAAACAACAGACCCTACACCCTCGTCACACGCACCACACTCACGACTCTGAGAACGACACACGATACACTGATGACGAAGGATAGGTTAGGTTGCTTTAGTCGTGACGGCCAGCAAGGCAATGATATAGATGTACTTTTTGTATTTTGTGATCATGTGAATTTCTATGGTGAAAGTCGAATTAGTGATTATCGCTCGCGAATTGTTCATAATGAATATTTTGTTTTTCAAGAATATGCTGGTGCATGAAAAACCTCTGAGCGGACTTATTGTACCTTGAAAATGAGTGTCATGTTTACATTCGAAACGCGTCGGTAAAAATATACCTAATGACATCTACCTATGAGCCTTGGATCTATTTTGCCTTCTCTTTCTAATGATCTTAAAAAAAAACAGTAAATAAGCTTATAAAGACACACAAGAAACTTGTTAAATGTGAAAACGCTATTTCATTTAACGGTCTTTGTTTGAAAGAAGACTTACTGCCTAATTTTACGAATATATATATATATATATATATATATATATATATATATATATATATATATATATATATATATATATATATATTTACACTGTTTGTTGAACGTTATCGCAGCTTTGGCCTCAGTTGACCTCAGGTCACGTGACCTCGAGGTCATCATGTATATCATTCGATGTGCCTTGACGAGCTGAACACAATGAGACCATCCGCGCGACTGTATCTTGTTCCTGTACGGAGTTATTGGCAAAAAAACTTTGGTGACTTTTGATGACGTCACATGACCTTACAGCTGCCCAACAGCAAAACAGACCTCAAGGTAGCTTGGTCCCGTAGCTCAGTTGGTAGAGCGTTGGACTCCGCGTGGTGAGAGCACGCGTTCCCGGTTACAACAGTCCGGGTTCGAAGCGCGACGGGCGCTTGACATTTATGGGCCTCCTGACAGGTATGGTTGCGGTTGGTGGCAGGCCGTAGCCAGGTGAAGTCAGTGAGGGGACCGGCCGTGCGCGGCTATGTGCGCACGTTAAACTTTGGACTCTAAATTCTGCCATAGAACTGGAATTGCGCGATCGGAGGGTAGAGGGCAGGGTCACCGCAACAAGCTTTGCTTAGCGGTGGCTCTGTCCTTGTGAATCCTTCCCATCAAAAGGTTCGGACTAAATTTATAAAAAAAAGTTAGTGAAGGTTGATCGTATATGAAGTCATGCATGGTTTATGGGGCCATTCCGACCCGTTTTAGTGGTAAAAACGGGGAGTTGATTTTTTTCCCATTGACTTATGATGGGGAGGTCGAGAAATTGACCTGACCTTAGGTCATCGATATTAAAATTCCGAGATATACAAATTGTAGCTACTAATGACCTTATAACATCCTGGGACTTTCAAATTCCAAGGCCTCCGACATCTACTGTAGCTCTGGCACGGTGACAAAGTTGCAAAAAAGTGACTTGAGGTTGAGTCATTCAAAGTGACCTGGTGACCTGACCTTAAAGGCCGCCGTCCACTGTGCGGAACGCGTGCGGTCCGTACGGAATTTAACACAGAATCCTATGGGCGCATCCGGTCCGTACGGAAATCGTGTGCGCTCCGTCCGGACCGCATCCGAACGGCAATCAGCTGTTGATTTTCCGTCAGCTCTCCGCATGCGTTTCGGATGCGGTTGCTACGGAGACGGAAGAGTGATGTCCGACGCGTTGAACTTTTCTGCGGAAAACGCATCCGGAACGTCCGGAACAGACGTGGTTTGGGGCCGTATCGGAGTCAAACATTGTGAATTGTACGAAGAATTGGAACTCGATCATCATGAAGTAAGTAAAAATTATTTCCTTAGAATGGCAAGAGTATTCGCTGCTGGTTACTTGCAATATTTTATTTGGTAATAAGTGATAGGAAACATTTATTAGCTCTCCGCATCCGGACCGCATCCGGACCGCATCCGGACCGGATGCGGCCAGCGTGCGGCGACATTCCGGACGGACTCCGGACGGAATTCCGTCGCAGTGGACGGCGGCCTTAAAAGTTAGGAGGTTCAAACTTGCACACCATGTGTAAAATTGATGAGAGAATGCTAGTAGAACCACCAACCACTAGTACCAAGCTACGCGCCGCCGTTTTCCCGCTATCTACGAAAAACCTCAGGGGGCGGATATCCGCCTGCCCCCGTCGGTGCGCGGGTTAATGAATGGTATACCTACCTACTCAAATATTTTCGTGACCCCAGTGACATTTTTATTGAGTTTTTGAAATTTGAATGAACTTCACTCGGTAACTTTCTCTCCGGCTCGACCGGCGGACATATGGTATGGAAATATGGTATATGGCTCCAAATATGGTATATGAACCAATAATGGTATGTCATCACAATGACATACCATTACCATACGGAGGGCAATGGTATGTATGCCGCCACCGGAAAGGGGCGGCATACATACCATTTTGAGGGCGGTGGTATGTATGTCGGCATACATACCACCGACACTGTAAGGGGCGGCACCATCACTTTGAGGGGCGTCTCGGATGGTTTGAGAAGCGGCACCATTATGTATAAGAAGGGACGCTACAGAAAATTAGAGGGCGGCAACATTGTATTGATGAGTTCCTCCAAAAGTTTGAAGGGCGCCACTGACACTGTAAGGGCGGCACCAGCACTTTTAGGAGCGGCAACATCATTTTGAAGGCCGCCACCGACTCGTTGACAGGAGACACCATCACATTTAGGGGCGTCACTGGCACTTTTTTGAGGGAGGCACCATCACATTGAGGGGCGCCACGGATACTGAAAGGGGCGGCATCATCTTCTTGAGGGGCGGCATCATCTGCTTGAGGGGCAGCTCCATCACAATGACGGGCTATGTGAAACCTAGAAGGGCGGCACCATTATATTGGTGGGTTCCTCTGACACCTCGAAGAGCGTCACTGACACTATAAGGGGCGGCACTGACACTTTAAGGGGCGGCAGCATCATTTTGAGGGGCGCCACCGACTCGTTGGCGGGCAGCACCATCACATTCAGGGGCGGCATCATCTTCTTGAGGAGCGGCATCATCTGCTTGAGGGGCGGCTCCATCACAATGAGGGGCTATGTGGATACCTAGAGGGGCGGTACCATTATATTGATGGGTTCCTCCGACACTTCGAAGTGCATGGCTGACACTATAAGGGGCGGCGCCAACACTTTAAGGGGCGGCAGCATCATTTTGAGGGGCACCACCATAGTTGGCGGGCAGCAACATCACATTCAGGGGCGCCACCGGCACTTTGAGGGCGGCACCATCACATTGAGGGGCGCCACCGATACTGAAAGGGGCGGCATCATCTTCTTGAGGGGCGGTATCATCACATTGAGGGGCTCCACAGATGCTTAGAAGGGCGGCACCATTACATTGAGTGGGGCTACTAACAGATTTAGGGGCGGCACTGTCACATTGAGTTGCGGGATCATCACTTTCTATAGACGGCTGCTTCACTTTAATAGGCGGCATTATCATTTCGGAGGGCAGCAGCCTCACTATGAATGACGGCACCTAGCCTGCATGTGCGTGCTGCATCCTAGAGGGGGCGGCAACTGGGTCGGCAAACGGCTGTCACTGGGTCGGCATTCCCCGTGACTGGGTCGGCAATAGCCGACCCAGTTAACATGTTAAAATACGCCCTGTTTTTTTACATCTGAAGTGGGGAAGCTCCATGCCTGAACATGGCGCGACATTTGGCTTCCAACAGATTTGGTTTCCAAAACAAACCCGTTCATGGCCATTTGGTTCACGGCATCCAGTTTTTGTAATGCTAGAATATTACCGCAGTAGTACTCTACGCTAACGGTTGTCTTTGGGCCATCATATCAAGCCGAATGAGTGCACCGTGACTCAAAATGTCTCATAATTTGATTTTCGACGGGTGCCTGGCCGTCTCCGCTGTTGGTGCGTTGTAGCCATCTGACGTTCACACACGCCTTTTTCGGGCGGTTCAAATGACAGAATGCCTTCGTTAGACCACAATGTGCTTCAATATACTTTTGTGTTGTACCTATATGTTATGTTTTTGGGATGAATTGTAGCGATTTGCGCTGCTTTTCCCGTATTTTTCGCATACTCGTATTTTTCAGGCGGAGGACCCCAAATTCCAAAATTTTGTCAAGGATAGTGGTGCAAAGTAGGCTGATGTTTTGTAGATAATCTTGATCTATCGTTTAGCTAGTTTTTAGCTAGCTCGGTGACGTTTGTTGTCCATGACAAGCAACCACTCGCTTGACAACTGGTGTATGACCCTTTTTGGCCGAGCTCAAGCTTGTCAATTAGGTTTATCTCTTGCTCTCTCTGGCTTCGTTAGCTGATATAATTGCGCTGTGTTCAATCCTAATTCCTAACTGCTTGCAGATGAGCTGCTGAAGCTCTCCAGCAAAAACCATGCCGAAAGTCCCTTTACAAAGTTGAGAACGGGAGTGGATTTACCATGGTTGCCTATTAGTGGCTTAAGCTGAAAACGGAAAGGGCTACTCTTACTTGACTGGATAATAATTGACTCGAGTCGTGACCGTTCACCAAAAGCACACAGTCCCTAAGCTCGATAGCTAAGGGATATCTGATAAAAGTATGATGCTTGTATATCATTAGAATCGAGCGCACTCGTTCTTTTAGCCAGAAAATAAATGTTCGGGTAATTCTGGGACACCCTGTACCTGACCTGAGCCCGGCGCGATATGGGACAGGCATACGGGGGTTCGGCTCAGCGGAGGCAATGCCCACTGGTGGTGGGGACTTTTGTAATAGACCTACTGTACCCTACTCCTACATTACCCCTACTCTTCCCCTGCCCCTGCCCTTACCCCTACAACTACCCCACCCTACCCTATAAATACCCGGTATTTAGTGGTACTGACTGAAGTGTCCAAAGCTCAGAGTATGCTACTTTTACTTGCTACATTAACTACTTTTACATCGCACGTTGGTTGGTAACGAGGTGTGTCTGGCGCCTCCGGCAGAGCTGCGGCGGATGACGGCTGAACCGGCTTCCGGAGGTGAAAAAATTCATCTACGAAGACATTCCCATGTTCCATAACGTTATCTTCAAGGCAGTGCCCGGCGCGGCGCCCGAGGCCGTTCTGCTGAACAAACTCGACCAGGTACGATGCGTCCCGAGACCCGCACACTGGACACGTGCGTCCCGAGACCCGCACACTGGACACGTGCGTCCCGAGACCCGCACACTGGACACGCTCTTTTACCAAGAATGAATGGAAAGCTCTTAGCCTTACACAGTCACGGGTGTATGTACATGTGTAAGCTTTTCATGCTTCGCGGTTCACGTTCCTGATCCTGACCGAATGTGACCCCAAGTTATTCAAGGGCGTCTTAGTCATCTTTGCTCTCATTCATGTTCGTCCGTTCATTTTATATTGTACGTTGCTGCAATAACAAAAACACATCCCATCACTCTGTCTTAAGCTCGACCTTCAGCTCTCCCCCCCCCCCGACTCCCTACTCTGAGTCGTTGCCAAGCAACCGTTGGCATGACAACCAATCTGGGCACTCCGATTGGCTAAGGTTTCCCGCCATACCGGGATCACGGATTGTGAAGGATGCTCAGTTGCAATTGCATGCAACTGGCCTCGGGGCACCTCTCCCGAGGTGGATCCACAATCCACCTACATCCCCCCATCGTCAAATCAAGACCTGGGCTCGCGCTTGAAGAGACGAGCATGCCTCGCAAGGGCCACATACGCACACAAGCACGATTAATTTAACATGTAACACACTGCTCGTTAGTGCACAGCTCGCGAACGAAAGCGATCCATTGTGCAGAGCATATTGCACATCTCTGGCGTACGAGCGGCGGACGCGATACATTATTAACATACGCGACAGAAAATACACAAGTGGCAATACACAAGCAGTTCATAGCACATGATCACACCCCTCGAACGCCCTTTTGATTGGCTCGCTACCGATATGGGATCCCTCTTAATCGGCATTGGCTGCGCATGACTCCAACCAGTCGGGGTGCTTACGAGTTAACAGGAATCATGATTTATTGCCGTTGTGACTCCGTGCCAGCTTAGTGGCGCTCGCACAAGAAAACTATGTACATAATACACATATGTGTCAAACGACTCGGCTACAATCTCACATTGGGTTGAAGCGGTCTGGAGGATGTCGGTGGCGCGTCGATCTCCGGGGTGTCGG
This sequence comes from Amphibalanus amphitrite, assembly GCF_019059575.1. NCBI lineage: Eukaryota > Metazoa > Arthropoda > Thecostraca > Balanomorpha > Balanidae > Amphibalanus > Amphibalanus amphitrite. Next base: position 19,917 of record NW_024883293.1, read on the forward strand.
CACGGGCAACGGCGACCTTTTAACCTGTTGGGCTTCAATTATCTGCGAACCAACTGACGTACTCGGGTCCCACTCAGATCCTGAGCACCGGTCATCAGTCTCTGCCGCCGTCTGATCCTCGGACTCGACCTCGTTCCCCGAGTCACTTACCGTGGCCCGACTCGTCCCAGGTGCACCCGCAGTGCTGCCGGTACACGGTCCGCCAGCGGGGTCGCTGGGCTCTGGATGGGTAGCGCTCAACATCTGCTTGTCAGTGCTTACCGAAACGCTCCTATCCCTTACCACAGCTCTCTCGCTCGCTGTCTGGGGTGGTCTGGGGTGTGCGACGCCGGGTCCTAGCTGTTGGACTTAGCCGGTTGTGGTGCACTATGATTGTCCTTCGTGAGCCCTCTAGCTGCACCCGATAATTCATGTCGCTCACTTTGGCCTTAATGATAGCGGGTTTGTATGGCCGGATAAACTTATAGTACTGCCCTCGCGGTACTACTCCTCGGTGGAGCTGTCCGGACGGTGGAGCTGTCCAGGGGAAATCAGCTGTCCAAGCTGATTTCCCCTGGCAGCCTGACACTTCTCCCGAACATCAATTCATGTGGGGAAAATCTAGTGAACGGTGGACCTGTGACCGATATCCCAGCATCAGAAGGGGCAAATGCTCATCCCACTTGTCATGGTCACTCGTCTCCAGATACTTTGACAACATTGCCAAAATGGTTCTGTTGACCCGTTCCACTACTCCGTTGCCCATTGGGTGACAACTGCTGATCGTTGACCGTTCTATTCCCAACATATCGCATGTTTTAGTTAAAACGTCGCCCACGAAAGAACCTCCTTTGTCAGAGTGAATTCGCGAGGGTAACCCGAATCTGCTAATGAAATCATTCACCAGCATCCTAGCTACACTGAGTGCCGTGAGATCGCGCAGAGGGTACACCTCACACCACCGAGAGAAGTAGTCAACAACGACTAAAAGATGTTTATTGCCGTTTGTAGTGCACGGCAGCCCCGAAAGAATATCCATTCCCACCACCTCCATTGGTCGGGATGCGGACAACTGGCCTAACGAAGCTCTCGGTGCAGGAACTGGAGGGTTTCTCGTCTCGCACCGCTCGCATTGATCGCAGAATTCCTGCGCATCCCGCCGAACGGATGGCCACCACATCCGAGCTCTGATTTGTGCGATCAATTTATCAGCTGCAAAATGGCCACCTGACGGGCCACCGTGCGTCGAGCTGAGCACCTCCCGTACCAGTGTCTGTGGTACCACCACCTGCAACTGATCCTCATCTGAGGGACGCCTGCGATAAACCCGGTACAAAACGCCGCCCAGTAGCCGCAATTTGGCCCAGTGGGAGAGGTAGGGCACGCTGTGCTTTAACGCTTTCTTATGCGGCTTCTGTCCCCGCGAGAGGTGGTCGGTAATCTCCGCTATCGCCGCGTCGCTTTGCTGTTCATTCTTAATGAAACTCAAAGACCAGTCAAGGCAGTGAATCATGCGGCGACACTGATCCTCTTCGGTCTGTGTCGCGACGTCAGCCGTCGGCTCGGGTCGGCGGCTGAGGGCGTCTGCTGCAGTATTCTCCTTCCCCGGTTTGTAAGCGATGTTAAATGAATACTGACTGAGAGTCTCTAACCAGCGCGCCAGCATCCCTGAAGGGTTTTTGAATTGCATCAGCCACTGTAGGGACGCATGATCACTCCGTAGCGAAAAACGTTTTCCAACCAAATATGGATGGAACAATCGCACAAAGACAACAACACTTAACATTTCCTTTTTAGTGACACCGTAATTTTTCTCGCTTTTTGACATTCGTCTGCTACCATAGGCTATGAGTCGCTCCTTTCCATCCTGTCGTTGCAGTAACACGGCTCCTACCGCGTCATCTGAAGCGTCACACTCTAAAATGAACTCCCCTACATCCTTGTCGAAACGGGGCAAGGCGAGAACTGGTGCGCTGCACAGCGCGTCTTTTAGCCGGTCAAACGCTGCCTGAGCATCATTACTCCAAATGAATCGTACGTCTTTGTTTGTCGGACGGAAAAGAGGGGCTGCTAGGGAAGCGAACCCTGATATATATTTCCGGAAATAGGCAGCGAGGCCCAGAAAACTTGCCAGCTGCTTAGCAGTTTTAGGCACGGGCCACTGTCGAACTTTCTCGACTTTGACGGGATCGGCCCTCAGACCGTCCTCTGACATCACATGACCTAGGAAGGTCACACTGGGCTGGAACCAGAGACACTTTTTTCAAATTCAGTGTCAGACCTGCATCGTTCAGTCGACCCAGAACGGTATCTAGATTGGTCAATAGCTCATCGAATGAACGACCATGTAGCATGACGTCATCAAAATAGCTCAGAACAACTTTGGGTGAGAGATCAGCCAAAACAATGTCCAACAATCGGGCGCACGTGGCTGGCGACCCGGACAGACCCATGGGCATACGCCGGTGGCGGTACGACCCGAATGGCGTCACAATAGTAGTCTTGTCACGATCTTTGGGATCGAGACACCTGATAGAACGCCGAATTAAAGTCGAGGACTATGAAAAGAGAGCTCCCCGCTAAAGCCTCTAACGTGTCGTCTATCTTGGGGATATGGTACGCTGGAACAGTAGTCTCAGCATTCAACCGTCGGAAATCAGCACAGATGCGTAACTTCCCGTTCCGACGCCTCACTAGACAGATAGGAGACGCCCATGTCCCTTCCGATTCCTCTAGGACTTCCTGGGTTACCAGTTCATCGAGAGCACCTTTAACTTCCTCCCTGAGATGTGGAGGAATGCGACGTGGAGCCTGACGAATGGGAGCGCAGGAGCCGGTGTCGATAGAGCGGGTTACCAGTTCAGAATGTCCCAAATGACCGCCAAACATCGACTCGTACCGCCCCAATACGTCCCAAAGTCGCTCTTTTTGCTCCCGAGATATATTACTGCCCTCTAGAGTTACTTCCCCCTTGAAATCGGGCGGTTTGTCCTGTGGTCCTGTGGCTAGCTGACACCGCTGTTCCACATCGGACTCCTCGACAAACCCAACTTCCAACTGAGCCAACTCAGAGCGTCTCGGAACTGAAATCGGCTCAGAACTGATATTTCGGACGGCAACTGGAACCGAATCGCTTGAAACATTCACTAAAGCACTAACAATTTCTAAATTCTCGATTTCCAGGATTGGCTCTACCATTGCGGGTCCCCTGTAATCACAGTTGGGCAAAAATCCACGTAAAATGAGCTCAGCACCCGGCGGTACTGAAATGTCTTTTGCGTTCACGACTTTCCCTACTGAGACTGCTTCAACCGAAATCGATCTCACCGACTCAGCGGGCGCCAAGATAAGACAGCGCCGTTTCATGTCAATGACACACGGACACACGCGCAAAAATTCTAGACCCAGCAGAACGGGAACATCAATCTTGTCAGAAACATAGCACGGTACCGTGTACTGCAAGTTTGCTATTTCAAAGCACAAAACTACACGTCCTAGCAGTGGAAGAGCTTCTTGCGATGCTGTGTGGGCTACGGTCGCCGTGGGCTGAATGCGTGGTGCGCGGGGCAACATATCTAAGGCAGCTTTAGATATAACATTTAAATTCGACCCCGTATCAAGCAAACACGAACCTGCGACACGAGCCGTAAAGGTCATAGACGGACTTAGGGGAACATGTTTGCTGGCTGTGGCTCCGGAATCTCCCGGAACCTCTGCTAGTTTCCCTGACCGCGCTCCCGGCACATCGACTGCCGATGTCCCTTTTTGCCGCACAGTGAGCAGCTATCGTTCCGATTGGGACATGTCCGTTTTACATGGCCTGACTCACCGCAAGTCCAACAGACTCTGGGGCTGTCTGTCCGACGATCAGATGGCGGGCGAGGATCTGACCTGGCTCGAGCTGACCTTTGACCCGGAGCCGATGTCACCGGCCGGCCGACATCCCGAGAGATGACGCAGCCAGCTGACTCTCCAGTTCGCTCACCCTCCGTTGCTTCTCCATCCTAGTTGACCTTCATCCTCCCAACACCCAATCCTGTCCCCTAGTGAGAATCCTAGCCACACAAACCAACCATAACAATGCAACCCATCGATCAAAGTAAAAGTTAAAGTTTAAGAAATCAAGGAGGTGCCGATACAAAGGCTAAACCTCCGAAAACCATCGCATCGCATCGCATCGTTGGAGCTGCTGGATCAAATCAGAGTCAGAGCGATCGAGCTGTCGCACGGAGGCGCCAATATCACCAGCTGCCGAAGCGGCACTCCTGATATTGCGTACTTTTCCTACCGCATCCTCAAAGCTAGTGATCCCCGCTAGGGTGGGTCGATAATCTAGAATCGATGGGAGACAGCAATATTTTATGGCGCTGATTCAATATTAGGGTGGGTCAAGATGGGGGTCAATCTCTCGGATTTTGGGGAGACAGCACTTTTTTGTGTCCCGTGGTCCACTAGCATCGATTGCTCCCCATATAAGTCCTGAATACGTCGTATTTGGTACGCTAGAGTGATTTTTCTGATGTAAAAATTTCGCTAAAACAGGTCAAAAGTTTTTCGCTTATAACTTTTGATCTAGTTAAGATAGAGCAAAAACAAAAGCACCAGTGAACTCAGCACGCCAAGGCGCGTCGAATGATATACTTGTTTGCTTGCTTAAGTGCACTTAAACAGTTAAGCACATCTTAAGTACAACTTAATTCTTAAGAACGGTGGAAATGCTTAATGTTGCATATCATTCGACTCGGCTGTTCAACAGGAACATAATGATACCATTTTGAAAGCTTTAAATTTATTATGTGACAAGTTGTTGGCACAAAAGTCATTTGACCTCAGTTGACCACCCTTGGATAAGCACACTTAACAAAGAAGCACCAAGTGACATAATGTTAAGTACTGTGGTTTCAAAGCACAAAAGTGATAGAACGAAGCGGATCTCTCCAGTATTCTCCAATTTGAATATTTTCCCGTAGGCTTAACATCCTACGACGTAACGACCTCTAACTGACCTCAGGTCAGTGACATAAAAAAACGAACTGTATGGTATATAACTTGGTGAGCTTACCACATCCTGAAAGTTTAAAGGAAATCAGTCCAAGACTCCAAAACTGTGAGTTGGACAGGTGCACAAAGAAAGTTGAAATTTGACCATGGCCTTGCACCGGTTTTTCGAACTGGTGACCTGATCCAAAGTCATACGGACCTGAAATTTTCAGGTCATATGTAAAAAGGCTGCCCCATAGGCTGCGCCAAATTTGGTGGCCATTTTTACACTATCTTTAAAAAACCTTAGGTGGGGTTGCATCACCCCCCCCCCCTGCCAGGGCGAAGGTTTAAGAGAGGGGCGACTCTTCCTATTATTCGGCATCTTCTCCGTCACGGTCGTCCTGTTCTAGCTCCTGGCCCCCCTCCTGGTCTGAGAGAGCCGGAGGCGACCACCGGAGGAGGTAGCTACTGATGTTCTGCCTGTTGATCCTGGAGAGACAGAGCTTGCATGGCCTGCGCGTCGTAGCCATTTCCCTAATCTCTGCTTCCGTCAGCCGATGAAGGTGATCTATGAAGCGGCGCGGCCGAGGAGGTGAGGGCTGCAGCTGTGTTACATCCAATGTCGGCGGACCCTGGTATTCGTCGTCAGAGTCGGTTTCAGACGGTTCTGTAGAGGCCTCCGGCCAGTTGGCACTCGAACTCCTGCCCAGAATACTGTCCAGGTCGGGCAGTTCGGGCAGGCAGGAGGGCGACAGAGGCAGCGGCCGTGGCGAGGGAGTCAGCAGCTGGTGCAGGTCAGGCAGCGACTCAATCTCATCGATGGTCTGCTGCGACTCGGCACTGATGAGAGAACCTGCTAGCGAGAGCGAATCATCGCTGGGGCTCAGAGCCTCATTCATAGGTGCAGGTGGTGCCTCATCTGCTGGGACGTCAGCCAGGTGCGGTCGCTCTTGAAGCTGAAGCGGAGAATCCGCTGACTGTTGTTGACGAGGGACGAGCCTCTGGAGGATTGTATTGTATTGTATTGTAGGGGCCCTGCTTCCGGCTGCCAAGCCGGGAGGGCCCCTGCGGGGCCCGGCACGCGAGCTCCGTCGGGGCGGGGGAGGATCGGAGGGACCGTAGCTACACCCCGCACCGTCGCGTGCCAGGCCGCTATGATGCTGTTGATGCGTACCGCCCGCGGCGGCCGCTGCCTGCCTCTTACGACAGCGGCGGCGACTGGCAGCAGGGCCGGGGGCCACACTCCCGGCATACTGTACCGAAGGGGCCGGAGCAGGCGGCAGGTGCAGCACAGGGGCGGGCGGCAGCAGCTGGACTCCCAGCTGCTGCAGCTCTAGATCCGGGAGAGCCGTAAGGGCGGCCGCCCAGCCGCCGTGGCCGACGATGACAAATATCTTCAGCCTGTTTGGGAGAAACTGAAAGTCTTGGATGTCGGCGGGGACCTGAGCGGTAGCTGGCAGAAGTAGGTACCCGTATCTCCTGCCGGTCCCTGGTCTGGTAGTTGTCGTTGATGAGTCGTTGGGCTACCAGAAAGTCCCGCCACTGTTGGTTAAACATAGGCGGGGGGAGCGGGCGCTGGCTGGTCGAACCCAGGCGCGGTGTCGAATATCTGGTTCGACGGCTGGGAAGAGCGAGCGGCTGCAAAAGCGCCGCCACTCGACGGGCAAGCTGAAATACTTGCATGTTTGATGTCTGCATTTGTTACGTGATTTGACTTCCCTCTTGTATTGGTTTTTAGAAATCTAACCCTGAGCTGGCCTGTCTGGATAGGTGGCGCCACTATCGCCTTGGGTGGCATTCGTGATTAGAGAAAATCTTATCTAGCGTACCAATTATTGGGTTAAGGGCAAATATTTTGTTATCGATCATCATATATGTCCAAAACTGCCCGAAACTGTTCATTATCTGTGTCACAATTTTCATGCACCGAAATGTCTTTCCGAGCGGTTCTTGCGACGTGGCGATGTGTCGAGGAGGCGGACACACGTGCTACAGAAAATTTGGCGCTCGAGGTACCGAGAGTACGTTCTGAACACGTCCGTACGTTTTTTTCTCAATATCGCGCTACCTGCCTATGGAACTCGCTCCCCGCTGACGTTCGAGAATCGCAATCATCGGCGCTGTGTCGCAAACGCTGTAGGAAGCACCTCAACGTTAGGTACTAGTCTGGTGTCACTTTTATTGATTATATTGATAGCGTGATGATGATAGCTGTATGAACTTACTGTATTTGACTCTTGTACTGAAAAGCCATGTATATGGAGTTCCAATCGAAATAAATGATGATGATGATTCACAGGGGGCCTGCTCTCTACAGAGGGCCTCCTTTTTACAAAAGGGCATCTTTTTTACAGAAGGCCTCCTTTTTGTAGAGGGCCTCCTTTTTGCAGAGGGCCTCCTCTCTACTGGGGATCTCCTCTCTAAGGGGGCCTCCTCTCTACACAGGGCCTCCTACCCACAGAGGGCCTCCTCTCTACTAAGGAGTCAGAGGGGCCCTAGCGTTAAGACACACACACACTAGTGGTTACTCACAGGAGGTGAGAAGGACAGGGGCGGTCGCAGACTTGGCGTATGGGGGGGGGGGCAACTTGGCAAAGAGGCCCCTGCACTGACCCGGGGGCCCGGTGCTAGCTTAAAGGGGCCCACGGCCGTAGTGCATGGGTGCAGAAATCTAGCCATGGCCGGTGAATCGGGGGGGGGGGGGGGGTAGGGAGCGGCACCCGAGCGGAGGCTCATTGCCAGCTTTGAACCGGCTAACTTAGCCATTTTCGAAGATATCGTGCTAAAACTTTTGACAGTGGGTCATCGGTATGTGTTCAATCACATGTGTTCCGTTTCTTATTTTTACTTGAGCACAAATGTAAGTTTTGAAGACCATCACAGTAGCAAATGCATCGAAAGATGGATAGTAGTGAGTGGGCAAAATATCCTGAGGGCTGTTCACGGGCACCGCACACTGCTGCGTGCGGTGGGTGCGGTGGGTCCAGCAGGCGTGGGGGTAGGGGATGGGTAGGCGGTTCTGACGTCACGGCTGTGTGCGGTGGACGGTTTCCTGTGGCCGGTCCCGACCGGGTGTGCGGTCCGACCGCACACAGGGCCCGTGAACAACCCTCTGAATTTGTCGTGCTGCATCGAAAGTAGTGTTGATGAGAAAAGGGGTTTTTATTCCAGATTATTTTGGGTGCAGAATACATTGTCTGCACCCACTGGAGAATTATTGTTGGTGCAACTGCATCCACTGCACCCATGGTTCCTACACTTATAGGCCCATGGATAACGCTTCGGCGATACCTATCGCATAGAGGCTGCAATGTGGCCCTTAGAGTACAGTGTCAGACCCCCCCAGAGGCCGGCGTTGGAGCCAAGGGTCAGCGAAGGGCCTCAAAGGCCCCAGATGGGGCCCCAGAGGCTAATGTGGGCCCTCAGAGGCAATTGCGTGATGCCCTAAGGTAAGTATTGGGCCCCCATAGAACATAATAGGGCCATCAGTGGCCGGTGTAGAGACCTCATAGGTAAGCTGGGGGCATATAGAGGCAAGTTTGGGGCACCTAAGAGGCTAGTGTTGGGCCTCAGATGTCGGTGTGAGGCCCTTAAAGGTAGTGTGCCAGCTTTCTTGGACCATATGGAGTTAATGACCCGGATAAGGAGAACCGGATTTTTAGAACTTATCCATACCTTCAAAACTTATGGAAACGTCTTAAATTCTTCAAATTTTGAGTACCCCAGTGCGAAATTCGCCCCGACGGGTTGTCGGTCGTACCCCAACCACATTTCACACCCCTATGAACAATAAATGCACACACTAAAATCGCTATTACCGATAGGCTCATCCAATCAAGTTTCGATAAACCCGTTCATCATCATCTCCTGCGGTTTCGAACACGCCTGTTAGGTGGCTTCTGATGCTCGTCGAGGTCGGAATTTCCAAATACGCGTGGTGCGTCGGGCCGCGCGCTCTGACTTCGGCCAAGAAAAATGCGTCAGCTGATCATTGTCATTTCTGCCACTTGCGTGTGGTGTAATGGGGTCATAACTTAAGAGACGGCTGTTTCATATCAATTATTTTACATAAAATCATATTTCAAACCACAAATTAATGTTCGACAGCCAAATTTAAGAAACAATACCAATACAGGCTTACAGTTTAAGGCTCGACATTGTGTTGTCTACGATTAGACAGCTGATAACTCATTCCCGTACGTCGTATGGTCGTAACACTATAATGACCTTTGCTTATTGTCACAAGTGCGCCGCATTCGCGATTGTTGCCCGACGCCTGTTTGCAGGTGAGCCCACTACAGTTGTTATACATATCTAAAAACCGATAAACTTTTAGGCGAAAAAGGCACTATTCCAGGCCCATTTTTGATTTTTTTTGCGATATTAGGTAAAAACAGAAGCTTCTTATCCTAGGAAAAATAAAACGGGAAATCTTTCAAAGGTGGCACACTACCTTTAAAGACCGGTATGGGTCCTCAGAAGCCGGCATCGATCCTTCAGGAGCCAGTACGGGGCCCTCAGAGGCACATCAGGGTCAGCTTGGGTCCCAGAGACAGAAATGGGACCATCAGAGGACGGTGTGGAACCTTTAAGAGGCCGGTTTGGGCCCTTAGAGGCCAGTTTAGGGCCCTCAGAGACCAGTACAGGGCCTGCAAAGGGCAGTTTGAGACCATCAGAGACCGACTTGGGCACTCAGATGCTAATGAGTAATGTTGGTCATTACAGGCCAGCATGGGACCCTCAGAGGTTAGCGTGGGGCCCTAAAAGACCGGCATGGGTCGGCGTTGGACCCCAGAGGCTAGCCTCAAAGGCCAAAGATGGGCCCTCAAAGGTGATGCGGGCCCTAAGAGGCCGGCATCGGGTGTTCAGAATCCAGTGCGGGGCCCTCAGAGGCTAATGTGCGCCCTTGCAGCCCAGCATGAGGCCCTCAGAGGTCAGAATGGGGCCCTGAAAGACTGGCATGGGCCGGCGTTGGACCCCAGAGGCTAACAGAGGGCCCTCAAAGGCCAAGATGGGCTTTCAGGGCCCTTAGAGGCCGGCATCGGGTCTTCAAAATCCAGTGCGGGGCCCATAGAGGCTAATATGCATACGATATGTCCCCCACGTCCATTCGCAACCCTGCCGCGCCTCCGGTCAGTTACCGGGGTTACATGAGCAAGTAAATGCGTGTCAGGAACGGATTTTCCTATTCGCTCACCATTGTAGTCCGTTTGTAATGCGTATTAACTCTGCTCATGTAACCCCGAGCAGTGACACCACTAAAGCCGTCATGGCGGAGCGCCGGGCTGCACTTCGTGACGGTGACCGTGAGCTCTACAAACAGCTGAACCGACAGGTGCGCAGCAGCATACTGAGGGACAGCAGGAGCGCGATCCGTGACATCCGTGACGTCACGATCCGTGACGGATCCGTGACGGTAGAGCTCACGGTCACCGTCACGAAGTTAGCCTCCGCACCGCCGGCCGCCGCCTGTCTCGCGCGCTGGTCAACCCGCTAGGCACGTACCAGGGATCCGCCCTCGGGCCTCTGTTGTATAGCATTTACAGTAATGACAGTAATGACAAAGTGACGGTGGACCCATCAAGCCTGACCGAGGAAGAGCCTGCTATAATTTGAAAGTCAGCGAACCAATTGACCTGAGGAATGGACGAGAATGTCAATTGCTCCGGTGGATCAAATTTAGCAGGCCCTTCCTCAGTCAGGCTCGATGGATCCACCGTCACTTTGCGCGGTACTTTTAAGACAGACTATACGTCGAGGATGCCAATTCCAACATCATTCAGTACGCTGATGATACACAGGTTTTAGTCACAGGTCCAAAGCATACGATGCCGCTCAACATTTCGAATATGGAGCGCAGTTTAGCTGCTCTTTCATGGTGGTTTCGAAAGAACGCCACGAAGCTCAAGGCCAGCAAAACTCAACTTATTGTTTTCGGCTCTCGTCCTAACCTTAGACTCCTGCCGCCGGTAACGGTAACAATTGACGACACTTTGATCAGAGAGAGCCCAACAGCCAAGAACTTGGGCGTCATTTTCGACCGACATCTGTCATTTGATAGCCATATTGATCATGTGGTGCGAAAGTGTTCAGGTATTCTGCTGTCGCTGTGCCATGCCAAACATGGACTACCAGCTGAGGTGTTACCTCGACTCATAGACGGTCTCGTCATGTCCTCTATTCGCTACTGTGTATCGGTGTACGGGGCAACCAGCGGTCAGCTTGTCCAGAGAATTCAAAAGTGCATAAACTTTTGTGCCAGAGTCCTATCGGGCAAGCGCAAATATGACCATATCAGCGACACGCTGAGGTCTCTGGGCTGGCTGTCTGCTGGTCAACTCCATCAGTATTACACTCTGACGGCCTTGCGCAGGCTGTCTGACATGTCCGAACCCGAGGAGCTAGCTGCATTGTTTGTCAGAAACAGCGAGGTGCACGAGGGCCAGAAACCAGCTCCATCTGCCACGCATCCGGAACGAGTACGGGCGGAGGCGCTTTGCCTACAGGGCAGCTTCCCTCATGAACTCTCTTCCGTCCCATGTTTGTGATTGTCGCGGCAGTAGAAAGCAGTTTGGGGCTGCCCTCAAACGCCACATGCTCTCCAATACCTGACTGTCCGATTTTTACACTGATGGTGTTGTGTTTGTGTGTTTGTGTGTGTGAAGTGTGTATGACAACCGTGCCAGCATTCTCAATTTAGTCGTCCCCTGTGTTCTATTCTTGTATGACGAAAACATGTAATAGCCTCTTTATAGAGGATATGTTTGATATGTTAAATAAATAAATAAATAAATAGCGGCGGAACACCCTCAATTAAGGGGGGAGGGGGCACTGCTCGCTTTTGGTCCCATTCTTTCCATGCAACGCCCATAGGGCTAACGTTAAAATGCCAAAATCAAAGGGGTGCACGGTGCCCCGGTGCCCTCCCCGTTCCGCCGCCTATGCTAATATGTGTCCTTACAAGCCAGCATAGGACCCTCAGAGGTCAGTGTGGGGCCCTAAAAGACTGGCATGGGCTGGCGTTGGACCCCAGAGGCCAGCGGAGGGCCCTTAAAGGCCAAGATGGGCCCTCAGAGGCCGATTCGGCCCTAGCTTTCAGGCTGGTCAGAGGGCCCTGATTGTTCTGACGTCATTTTTTTTTTTAGATTCCCGTGAATTTCGTTCGCCTCCGACGTGATTTTGGCCAACGTGGGCCTGGGGCCTCCTGAAAACCCCAAGGGAGGAGTGGGCGCCCCTTCCGCCCCCCCCCCGTTGACTACGTCCCTGAATATGTAAAACATTTCAATAAATAAATTGTGTGCCCTTTCACACCCTAATTGTGGGTTGATGACCATTTCTTGTAATAATATAGGTGTCCCCAACACCCCACATTGGGGTGCTAAGGGACAGTGATAAAAAAATAATAAAAAGACCCTGGCTACTGAGAAGCGGCTGTGTCCTGTACTGACTGTCCTGCCCTGTACTGATGGGTCCCGTGGCGCCGCTCTTTCCGACAGGTGGTGGAGCGTATCCCTCTGGAAAAACTCAGCCGAAAGGCCTGCAACGCGCTGCTCACCGAGCGCGGCTTCTTCCGGCGGCAGAAGCACGACGAGCCGGTGCCGGAGCGCTACCAGCACGGCCCGTACGGGGCCGCCAGCCACCAGGAGCTGTAGGCGGCGGCGGCGGCGGCGGCGGCGGCGGCGGCGGCGGCGGCGGCGGCGGCGCTGGCAGCGCCCGATGACGCGCCGCTCCGAAGGGCCTCCGGGCTTGGGGCGGCGCCGATGTAGCGTGGCCAGCGCCCCCTCCAGGCCTGCAACCGCATGCCTCACCGCACCAATTTGAGTTTAACGAAATTGGAGGGCTGAGGTCATATTTTCTTCATAATGATTATCTGTTGGTGAGTCGATGTATTTGGTATCAAATTTGGTGACAGGATCACGATATTTTGGATTTGTAGTTCTGGAAGTACACATTTTTACAGCGCATTCAGGCGCCAGTGCACCCGTTCCATTAATATAGCTCTTTTTTCCAAAGCGGTTTGCTCCAAGTTAATGACCGAAGCTGTAGCGTGTTACGATAGCCTCAGAAGGCGGCCCAAAAAATGTCAGCCTATCCCTTAAACCCTCGCCGGCCGAAAGGGTGCGGCGGGTGCCGCCCCCCCATATTTCTTTTTCGCGATAGCTCCGAACGCGCTGGCGATAGAGAGCTGAAACTCCGCATACCTGATGTTTGATTCAAGCCGGATCTTTTGACGCCAAAAACCAGTTCGTATTTTTTATTGCGCTCGGCCTGCACGCTGGTTGAAGATGAAGTGGGCGATCGCCAACAGAATGACAGCCTGTTTCAGATCGTCTGTGTCACCCACCACCACGAAGACACACACTCCACGAAGATGTTGTAAGACATGCCGTCCTGAGCGATGTGGGGGCGTTTGTTGGACTCCTCCGGCAGAATCTCTTCAAACTCCCGAGGATGCGCAGCAGGGACTCCAGTGCACTCTCTGAAAAAGTGTTGCAGTACAGCGGTCATTCTCGAGAAAAAGTATGGTTTCCTGTACCGAGGTTCGTAAACTAGACTTCGTAAGCAAGTTTTCATATGCAAAGGCTTATACCAGATAAGCTTTGTTAACCCTCGCCCATATAGGGGAGGGGTTAACAAAGCCCTTATAATCCTCGGTTTTTCGCAAATGACTCGCGTAAAAAGCGGCCGATCGCGACGAAACTTTCAGTACCCTCGAGTCAGTAAATTTTACACATACCCTAAGCCTTGGTTTCAAGCAGTTTCAAGCTATCAAACATATGATATAATGTATTGTATTGTATTGTATTGTATTGTATTTATACTGGAAACTCTCCACAGGTGGCTATTACGAGCCCAGTTAACATGGCGATGCATTGACAGCACAACATACATTTGCAAACACACATACATGTAATGAAAGTAACAGAGTTGAAAACAAGCAGATAAGGAGGGTATTTGTCACTGTTCCAGCCTGGTCATGAGCTGGCGACGTGACATGGAAAGTGTAGTCACACGCGAAAGTTTATTCCATGACACGGCGGCTCGGTAAGGAAAAAGTCGCCGCGCGGTCGTCAGCTGGAGGCGAGGGGGCGCGAGTACCGCAGCGCCGGCGGCGGTGGCTCGCGTTCGACGCGAACACACTGTTTGGCGAGGGCGCGCCATGGCTTTGAGCGGCTGGGGGGCTGCGGGGTCATGTAGGGCGCGATAGATGTTTATCGCGTCGCGACGCATCACTAGCGTGTCGATATCGGGCCACCCAAGCGTCGCGAGGGCGGGGGATATATGGTCGCCTCGGCGTAAACCAGATACCAGTCGGGCGGCAAAATTTATGACCTTCTGCAGTCGGTTCAGGCGGGTGCGTGTCGCCCCACCCCATACTGACAAGCAATACTGAAGGTGAGGGAGAACGTGGGTCTGTACAAGAATTTTGAGGATGTCATTTGAGAGGTGAGATCGGATTTTGAAAAGAGATATGATTATTGCGTTGGTACGCCGGGCGACTGAGGATATGTGGCGCTCCCAGGTGAGGGTCTGATCGAATTCAACGCCCAGGATTTTTAGATGTTTTTGTGGCCGGATTTCTTCGTTATTTATCCGAATCGTGAAGGATGATGCTTTTTCAACTGCATTTACTGTGCCAATGATAATGAAAGAAGTTTTGCTTGCGTTCATTTTCAGACTGTTTCTACTAAACCATTGCTGAAGACATTCAACGTTATTTTCGGCTCGATACCTCAGCGCTTGGAGTTCGTCAGGATTGTTAGGTGCTGAGTCTAGGATTTGGGTATCATCTGCGTAGGATACTAGTCTACCATGGGGCAGGAAAGATGGTAGGTCGTTGATAAAGATGAGGAAGAGGATGGGACCGATTATAGAGCCTTGGGGGACTCCATGTGAGAGAGGAAGAGCCGCTGAGGATCCTCCACGGACAAGTTGGGAGCGACCGAACAGGTAGCTGCTGAACCAGCTGGATGATACACCGTACCACTCTAACTTGTCCAGCAGTATCGGGTGGTCGACGCTGTCGAAGGCCTTGCTCAAGTCGATCGATGTCACAAGGTGACCGACATCAATCTTTTCAGCTGTCCATCCGACAATGTCGAGGAGGGCATCTTCTGTAGAGTGTGATGGGCGATAAGCGTATTGGGAGGGTGAGAGGATGTGGTTTGTGATAAGGTAGGAACTGAGTTGGGAGCATACCACTTTTTCAAGGATCTTTGATAAGGCTGGAAGAATTGATATTGGGCGGTAGTTGCTTGGGTCGTTGAGATCTCCTGATTTGTGGATGGGAGTGACGACGGCGACCTTCCAGGCATCTGGAAAGGTACAGGTGGATATGGATGTGTTGACAAGGTGGAGAATATGGGGGACTATGACGGGGAGACAACTCCGGAGGGCGTGCAGGGGTATGCCGTCTAAACCTACTGCCCGTGACGCTCCGAGCCGAGATATAATGCGCGAAAGTTCTGGAAGGGTTACACAATGTGGGACGAAAGAGGTAGCACATACTCGATTTGGGCGAGGCTCGGCGCTGAGGCCGTGGTCGCGGCGAGCGGCGTGTGCGGCCTCCGCCACGCGAGCACCGACGCTGGCAAAGTGCTTGTTTAGAGAGTCTGCGGAGAGGCTGTTTTCCGCTGTTTTCGATTTGGAGCGGTGGCTTTTAGAGGAGAGGTCCGCGCCAAAGTCTTTCAATCTCGCCCAAAAGCGCCTTGCGTCTTGTCCTAACCATTCCGTGAGGTAGGAACGACGATGCTCGGTCAGCACAACTTTGGCTCTATTGCGCAAGCGACGGTACTCGTTTTTGTCCGCGTCAGAATGGGTTCGATTCCAAGCGCGACGCGCAGCATCTCGCTCGGACATAACAGTTCTTACTTCTTCATTTTTGAGCCAGGGACAGTATGGGCGCTTCACACGTTTAGTTGTAACAGGACAGTGTACACTTACTACGTTATTCCAGATATTCATAAAGCATGTCAGTTTCGTGTTTATATCGGGGGCGAGGTAAAACGAGTTCCAGTTTGCACACAAAATGTCGAGGGAGAAAGCATCCCAATCTACTGTGTTCCATGCACGTGTCTGAAAAGTCACAGGAGCTCTCCGGGCTCGTCTGGCGGTTGTACGAATGATAACAGGAAAATGATCAGTTAACCCGCGCCCTGCTGGGGGGGGGGTGTTTGAACACCCCTTGTGGTTTTTCGCGAATATCTCAAAAACGGCGGCGCGAAGCGCCGCCGTTTTTTGTACACCTTATCATACATCAATTCTACACATGTTGTGAAAATTTCAGACCAAGGTCATTCAAGGTCAGGTCACCAGGTCACTTGAAGTGACCTCACCTCATAAAAAGTTTCAATGTCTGTCATAGCTACACCAAATGACCGATCGCTTTGAAACTTTCAGCGATTGCTAAGAGCAATAGCATGTACAAAATGTATATCTCAGAATTTCGATATCGATGACCTAAGGTCAGGTCAATTTTGCGACCTCCCCATTATAAGTCAATGGGAGAAAATTGAAATGCGCCTCTTTTGGACGAAAGACATTATAAACACTCCCAAACACCGAATTACAAGTGGTTTAGGCACACAGAATATGAAAATGGTGTCCGTGACCCTTGTTTATGCCCTGAGGTCATCTTAGGTCACGAATGGTATCTAACAGTTTTTCGCAAATAACTTTTGATAGAGGCATGCTAGAGCGATGAAAACGCCTTAGATGTGTTCAGCTCGACGATACGGATCGACTGATATGCAACATGACCCTTTCCGGTCAGGTCATGACCTTGACCTGAGGTCAAATTTTCAAGTTGACCTTTCAAGGTCAACTTATATTTCATTCGATGCGTCTTGACGAGAGGAACACGATGCCGGTAAAAGAAAGCTCGTACAAGGCTTGGGTCAAAAGTTATTGCAGAAAAACTGTTTCCGAAAAAAATCGGCTATTTTTGCAGTTTTTGCCCCCTGCAGGCAAAACCGTTGACGTTAGGTCAAATCTGAGAGAATTACTCAGAAAGGGCGTTAATAGGGCTATCGAATGCGCTTTTCCGCGGCGCTGTAGCTCTATTAGTTCCCGAGTTATGCGTTGGCTTCTTAAAAATTTTCGACATTCGACCTGGAAATCGGCGAAATTTTGCCTTCAGTGACCCCTGGTGACCTGACCTATGACCTGACCAAAAAATTGACCGAAGTGATTTCGTCATTATTTTTGACGCTCTTTCGAACGCCGCCTTCCGCGTATCGCTACGTGGCCCAGGAGCCGAGTTACAAGGGGGGGGGGGTGTTCAAACACCCCCCCCCCCCCAGCAGGGCGTGGAAATCCAGGACCCCAGCCGGGCGCGGGTTAAAAGATGAGTATTAGTGATGTCAATTACAGAAAATCGGAATACCGATACCAAACCAAATACCAACCTAAACCATGGGGAAATACCGAAACCAAACCAACTTGGGAACATGAGAGAAATACCAACTTTTTACCGATTTCTTAGCCTCTTATACATTAGCGAGGGTTCATGATACCAACAAAATACCAAACACATTAGGATCCGAAATACCAAATACCAAGTTGGTATCGGTTTGGTATCGGTATACCAAAAAGTTAATATCCGATTGACATCTCTAATGAGTATGAACAGAGGCTCTGACATCGATGATAGACGAGTCAGATATGATCAAATCGAGCAATGCGGGCGATGGATGTGGATGTGTGATATCAGAAACATGTTGAGCAAGATTTAGATCATTCAACAACGCATTGAAAAGACGACATTCGGCAGATTCAGCATTCATAAGGTTCACATTAAAATCACCGAGGGCAAAAACACGATTGCCTAATGCAAGTGCGATCTCAAACTGATTACGAATGCAGTCTAATTGTTGTGCGTTCAAAGCACCTGGTGGTCGGTAGAAAGCACCCACAGTCACGGTCGCTCGGCGGGCGCCGCCCACGGACAGCCAGAGGGCTTCCACGCCGGAGCTGTTGTCGCTGTTGGTGTCGTGGAGGCGGGACGTGCGCAGCTCATCAGACACCAGGAGGGCCACGCCGCCCCCTCGGCGCCCGCCAGGACGGTCGCATCTGTATAATGAGTACCCCGGTACGATGAGAGCGCCGTCGAGGTTTCGGAGATGCATAGAACTTCAATTTCTTCGCTTTGCACAAGGTGGCAGACCTCGTTTAGCCGAGGAGCGAGGGAGCGGGCATTTATGTGGCCGATGCAGTAGGCATTACTCTGCCGTCCAAAGGCAAAACCGCATATGTCGGGTCAGGTCATGAACCGATATATGCGTTTTTGCCTTTGGACGGCAGCACTCTCTGTCTTATCTCGTTGCAGTAGGTGGGTTTGGTGCGCGGTCAGGCGGGGCGGCTTCAGGAGACAGCGAGCTGCAGGGCGGTCCAGGCGCGCTCGGGGTGGGGATGGGTGGCGCCCTACACGGAGAGGTCCGGCTGGGACCCCGACGCCGGGAGCGGTCAGCTGGTCGCCGCTCCCTCGTGCCTTGGCGCGGCGAACCCGCCACCCGCCTCGGCACCCCCGCCTGGCCGGCCGCCGGGGACGGGCCCCGGCGGCAAATTCCCAATAATGCTACACGCTACGCACCTCCAGCGCTGAGTGGCTGGTTGTCGCGGGAGATGACGTCATAGCCTGACGCCACGCTCATTGGCGTGCGGGTTATGTGACGTCACATCTATCAGCCAAGCAATAGTTGGACGAGGTGGGGTCTATTCGCTAGTCCAGATACAGGTTAAGGAAACTTACGAGGACAGTATACGAGTCTATGCACGAACCACACGCGAACCATGGATAATTACCTTGTTAGTTATCCAAGCGCGGACCTAAGGCGCGAATTCAAGGGGGCTATTGCTGCCTGCTGGCGTTTGTTGGGTGCGCTGACTTAATCCATCGTCTGTATGAAGATAGGCCCCTCTTGCTCGGAGACTCATCCCGAATTCGCAGTCTCCTTGGACGAATATGTCTATAATCTTGGTAACGTATTTAGATTGAGATTCATATTCGATATTGATGGTCTGCGGAGTGCGGAGTGCGGACCATTTAGAATCACTTGAAAACGATTGTTGTTTCTGCACCTGTGGTGTTCGATGGAAAAGGATGTTTTTTATCGGAAAAAAAATGAATCTTCAGGCATTTTGAACATCCACGTGAACTGCAAAGATTTGGCTTTGAGATGTAACGTCAAAACCCGAGAAGAGTTCAGAAACTGGCTGGAAATTTGCTGTTCTTCTACCTCAACTTACCTAAACCCAGGGGCCAGGGACTAGTGATGTCAATTATGGAAACTCGTAATACCGATACCAAACCAAATACCAACAGTATCCATGGAAAAATACCGATACCGAACCGACTTGGGAATATGAGGAAAATATCAACTTTTTACCAAATTCTCAGCCTCTTTTACATTAGTGAAGATTCATAATACCAACAAAATACCAAATGCACTCGCCTTGAAATACCAAATACCAAGTTGGTATCGGTTTGGTATCGGTATACCAAAAAGTTGGTATCCGATTGACACCTCTACCAGGGACACCGCCGAACACTATGTATAAACGTTCTATAGCCTTGGTATAAACGGATCAGCTACAGCTGCCGTCAAACTCGTAATTGATGCGAGTGCATCTCGTTCACCTACGTTGCAATAACGTAGCATCTCGCTATTCGGTGTCACTTGTTTGAGGTCATTTGCTTTGTCAAACATCTGGTGCGTAAATCATTCACGACGGATACGCTTACTTGAGCCGTGGTGGAATGTTGGTCCTCAAAACCTGCCACCAGCCGTGCACAGCTCGCCCTACCACCGAGCCAACACTCCAACTCGCACCGCACGAGCAGAGTACATTTCGATTACCGTAATGCTGCATGACGCAACAACCTCAGGTTCTTTCGCCGCAACTTCCCTTGCGTCGGATAAACCCGATAAATCGTTCGCAGTGTAGTTGACTACTAAGCATCAGAGCAGTGGTCTTCGAGCCCTCCCATCGGCCGTGCACATCTCGGAACCCCTCCCATCGACCGTGCAGACGCCTGCCGCCGGCGCCTCCAGAGCCGAGCGGGCCCCCATGCGCATGCCCCGGACGCGAGTGACGACACCATGACGTCACCCGCCCGGGCTGTGCGTAGCGTGTAGCACTATTGGGAATTTGCGCCCCGGCGACCGTCCCACCGTCCGGCATTGTTGACTTTAGCCGGACGGTGAGCCCTCGAGCGGCCCCGGGTGCAAATTCCCAATAGTGCTACACGCTACGCACAGCCCGGGCGGGTGACGTCATGGTGTCGTCACTCGCGTCCGGGGCATGCGCATGGGGGCCCGCTCGGCTCTGGAGGCGCCGGCGGCAGGCGTCTGCACGGTCGATGGGAGGGGTTCCGAGATGTGCACGGCCGATGGGAGGGCTCGAAGACCACTGCTCTGATGCTTAGTAGTCAACTACACTGCGAACGATTTATCGGGTTTATCCGACGCAAGGGAAGTTGCGGCGAAAGAACCTGAGGTTGTTGCGTCATGCAGCATTACGGTAATCGAAATGTACTCTGCTCGTGCGGTGCGAGTTGGAGTGTTGGCTCGGTGGTAGGGCGAGCTGTGCACGGCTGGTGGCAGGTTTTGAGGACCAACATTCCACCACGGCTCAAGTAAGCGTATCCGTCGTGAATGATTTACGCACCAGATGTTTGACAAAGCAAATGACCTCAAACAAGTGACACCGAATAGCGAGATGCTACGTTATTGCAACGTAGGTGAACGAGATGCACTCGCATCAATTACGAGTTTGACGGCAGCTGTAGCTGATCCGTTTATACCAAGGCTATAGAACGTTTATACATAGTGTTCGGCGGTGTCCCTGGTAGAGGTGTCAATCGGATACCAACTTTTTGGTATACCGATACCAAACCGATACCAACTTGGTATTTGGTATTTCAAGGCGAGTGCATTTGGTATTTTGTTGGTATTATGAATCTTCACTAATGTAAAAGAGGCTGAGAATTTGGTAAAAAGTTGATATTTTCCTCATATTCCCAAGTCGGTTCGGTATCGGTATTTTTCCATGGATACTGTTGGTATTTGGTTTGGTATCGGTATTACGAGTTTCCATAATTGACATCACTAGTCCCTGGCCCCTGGGTTTAGGTAAGTTGAGGTAGAAGAACAGCAAATTTCCAGCCAGTTTCTGAACTCTTCTCGGGTTTTGACGTTACATCTCAAAGCCAAATCTTTGCAGTTCACGTGGATGTTCAAAATGCCTGAAGATTCATTTTTTTCCGATAAAAAACATCCTTTTCCATCGAACACCACAGGTGCAGAAACAACAATCGTTTTCAAGTGATTCTAAATGGTCCGCACTCCGCACTCCGCAGACCATCAATATCGAATATGAATCTCAATCTAAATACGTTACCAAGATTATAGACATATTCGTCCAAGGAGACTGCGAATTCGGGATGAGTCTCCGAGCAAGAGGGGCCTATCTTCATACAGACGATGGATTAAGTCAGCGCACCCAACAAACGCCAGCAGGCAGCAATAGCCCCCTTGAATTCGCGCCTTAGGTCCGCGCTTGGATAACTAACAAGGTAATTATCCATGGTTCGCGTGTGGTTCGTGCATAGACTCGTATACTGTCCTCGTAAGTTTCCTTAACCTGTATCTGGACTAGCGAATAGACCCCACCTCGTCCAACTATTGCTTGGCTGATAGATGTGACGTCACATAACCCGCACGCCAATGAGCGTGGCGTCAGGCTATGACGTCATCTCCCGCGACAACCAGCCACTCAGCGCTGGAGGTGCGTAGCGTGTAGCATTATTGGGAATTTGCGCCCCGGGTGAGGGGGAGCTCGGCCGTCCAGTATCGTTGTCATGGCGACGAAGGGGAGAGGTGACGAATTCCTCCGCGTCGTCTTGAAAGTATTCGTGGGCGAGAAAGTAGTTTTGAAAAATCGAGCAGAACTTGCGTGTAATTATTGTTATATTGAAACACAGGTTACACCAGGTATACAACGCGGGAAAACCTCAATGCTCACAAATAGTTAATCCGGATTTAAGGTAATTGTGGGCCAATGTCACGGCCGGTGCGGTAGGCGCTTCAATGGTGATGTATCTCACGTTTTCGTTGATTTCTTAGAAAATACTAGCGGTTCTTGATCAAAAACACTTCCCAGATATGCACTTGCGGCTTACGATCACAGTAATAGTAAAAGCACTGGCAGAAGTATAAAGTAACCGGAGAAAACGATGAAAAACTGAGGAGCGAGATGGGGGTCGCCCGTCTAGCGCGCCGCCCACGCACGGTACTGTTGCTGCCCAATGTTGCTCCCATGCATTATCGTGGGTGTCAAGGTCGCCTGAAGGTCAGGTCAGGTCATTGACCTCTAATGACCTCGGCTCACTTTTTCGAGTTTTACATGTTTCTAGGCTAGTTTTTTTATGGCTGATTTCGAATTCAGCAACCATTTGAACATTTACGAAGTTGTTTTGGTGCCTTCGTAACATGTTACGGAGCTGTCAGTAGCGGTTGACACGTACAGAGGCCTCTTGCACCAAAATCCTCTTGCACCAATGCTTGAATTATTTTGCATCGTGTACCCAGTCCAAGACTCAAATGTGACAATTTGCGTGTAAAATTGACCAAGCACCTGTAGGATTATGTATTGGGCTATTGCAAACAAATTTACCACCGTTTGATTAGCTTATTCTGAAACCGGTTTTTAGATTTTACCTAGCTAGGTAGTTTGGTGCAAGAGGCCTCAGGTCACCGCTAAAGTAATGTGGGGTTCTACTCTGATCGAACAAAACATAGCGCCATTCCTTGACGGTAAGATATATCGTCAAAAGCGAGGATCGCACAGCTTCGTATTTCAGATTGACAACTTTCTCTAATGTGTCACCATTCTACCTGCCACAGCATGCTCGTTATCATCGAAAAACAAATATCGAGCCCCTTGGAGCACCCCGGAGTCATGTTTCTGTGACCGCCACTGAACACAGAGTTGTAAACCTACGCGCGTGCGTACTACGCAATAGTAAGGAGTCATTGCTGGACCCTCCAGTAGAGAGTAGCCACTAGCCATTGATGATCCGGACACCAGCATCGGCCGATAGGAGCTGCTCTCTGACAGGCGAGGAGGGGGAGGGTCTGAGGTGGGGATGGGTTGACCGCGGGGCTACTGGCCAGCGCGGTGGGAGGGGTGGGTGGAGGTAGGGTGACAGGGACACCAGCCTCAGGGCAACAGTGAGCTTTGACCCGAGGAGTGCGAGAGCGATGCCCGATGCCATTTTGTGAAGCAGCCCGCGTGTCACGGATTCACGTGGGAGCTTTGACTGAAATAACTATCAAGGCTACAGTTTTGAAGGTAAAAAAAACAGCATTTGAGAGAAGATGTTCGTAATGAGCAGTTGTAACTTACTACAATATCAGATTTACCATTTATTTTATTTAAAATATTTGAATGAATTGATGTTTTGCATAACAATAGCCGATCAGAATACGTTAGGTAAATTTCAACCACCTGTATAGTCTAATTCTGTAAAATATTTGGCTTCGGTTGTCCGCCGAACTTTTTTGTTCATTGACGGCCTCATCGACATGACCTGTATTACAGGATTTACGCTGTAGCAAAATCCTACGCTAGCTGTATGAGTAGAAATGCTGTATGACAAAGGCACGGGCGCCCGACAACTGGGTCGAGGCAGGTGGAGCCGGCCAGAGGTCATGCTCGTATCAATCACCCTTGACCCCGTCCACCGCCCCCGGCGGATAGGTACTCAACAGTGCGCTCATTGGCTCATTGGTTTGTCTCAGTGATTCCAATCACAGTCAGTTCAGTGTGCGTGCTGCGTGTGAGATCACAGCGAAGCACGATACCGCCATAACCCTATACTTGGAAGAGGCCTTCTGGACGGCGTTGCCAGTTAATGGGGTGGGGGGAGAAATTCGACATACAAATAAGTTTCTAAAATAAAATGGTCAGTGGATGAATAGCATAACATTTCTTTCAACGTTCACTCGTTTTCATAAAAAAGACGAAGAGAAGAAATAACGTTGAAGCATATGACTATTAAGCGAGCCAATACTTTTTTTAAATTTATGTTTATAGAAGGGTGCAATGTAATTGCAGTCACACTTCACTTGTATTTTTTTAGCGATTGCAATTTGAATTAGTGATCATTCCGTACACGGTCTGAAGCTATCGGGATAAATAATTGAAATACCTGGGTGAATTGCGCCACCCATGTGCCGATGAGTTTGAATTTTTCCGCTTTGCGATAAAAAAACAACTGTTTTGCAAGTAGGACGGCTTCCGTTGACCAAACGTTTATTATCATCTCAAAGGGCGGCGACCACCTCCCCGTCCCTCCTCGACCCCTCCCCTTTATTTACACGACGAAGTCCCGTCCCTCACCGCCGACTGGTCACGTGATTGGCCTCGCCCGAGGCCCAGCCGACTGACCCGGAGCGCGGTAGGCGTCATGCCATGCCGCTTTAATCACTCACCACATCGCGGCTACTGTTCAGAGAGCCGTGACTCCAGAAACGTCGTGGCGGAGCGGTTAAGCGTTAGGCTATGGATCGCGGGGTCGCGGGTCCGGTCCGCGCCGGGGTTGTCCGTTTTCCACAGACCGGTTCTGGCCGGCTCAGGCGAGATGGATATATCTTTTGAGGTTATGACCTCACGAGCACTATGAATACAATCGACATTCGTTGACTCTTGTTCGGTCATAAGATATTAGCCGATTATATGTTTGTGTATGGAAATATCTCTTTTCTAATTCGCAAAAAGTAGCCGACTCACTTTATCATCATATAACTCACTTGACGTCATTGCACTGGCAAGTGAGTTGCTAGAAATGTGACCTCGTCAGAACCATTTTGCAGGTTGTTAAAAGGACAGACAAGTCAATTGGCTGCGGTGACTATGCAACCTGCCCTGATCATGTAAACGGCATTGTGACTAGTTCAGCCACGAACACATTCCGCATTTTCCTAGAAAGAACTAACGGCACGCTCGGTGCCGCGGAGGGTATGCCAACCTGACAGACCCGCACTGCCCAGCGCTCCGCTAGCCCGGAGGCGGTTGGCGAGGCTGACCCCACTGACCTCGCTCCGCGACCAGACTCTCGGTCACTCACGCCACAACCGAGAGGCGCCAGCCTCGACGCAGGGGCATCTGGCGCCATTCATGCTGCCTCCGAACACGGTGATTGGTTTACTGCAGAGTCACGTGGTTGGGGCATCAGTGGCGTAGTCAGGAATTCGGTTACCAATCTCACCAACAGATGGCTCTGACCGACGATTTTTAAATACGGAGTGATCTAAAGGTAGGTGACATAATACGAGCTTACAGCTGCAATGATGATGGCACATGTAGGCTACATTCCAAGTTTCATGATAATCTGACAAATAGTTCCCAAGATACAGATGCAAACTCTAACCACTACGGATACCCCACATTAATTCAGCGGTGACCTGTACATACAGTGGGTCAGGGGTGTAGGATCGCAAAATAGGTTGGGGGGGCTGAACCCCGGACGCCGGTGGGGCGGCGACGAAAGGTGCTGAGCGGGGGGGGGGGGGCAGCAGTGGAAAAGGTGTTGACCGGGGGGGGGGAGGGAGCGTGGACCATGGTGGTGAAAAGCGGGTCTATGACTTGAGTATGAGTGATATGACTTTTTCTCCCCCTGGATCCAAGTTCAGGCTTATAAAATAAGGCGTAGGTATTTATATTCCGGCTCAACGTTTTGCAACCACATTTATGCAGTGTATGTTCCCGCTCTTTTCAAATGCAAAGTGATGCCACTAAAACGGTATATGTATGCTCTTCTTATACTTAAGGCTGATGAGAGATTCAATTTCTTGATTGATTCAGTATTTAGATTCCTATCCCCTAGTTTGGCAAACTGTTTCGGGGGTTCCTTGGAGGTCCCCTGCACTTTCCTAAAATCTAGGTACTCATTTTTCACCCACTTCATTTCGGAAGGGTCACTGAGAAAAAAATTGACTCCATATGGGTCAAAACTCTTGAAAATGCTCCCCTGAAAACTCCTTAAAACCATTGGTAACTCCCTTTCCAGCAGAGTTCTTGAGTGTGTTCTAGGGTAACTTCGAGCCTTCCTCATTTTGCGAAAGAGTTTTCAAGAGTTCTTAATGGATGACGAAATGACTCCATGTGTGACACCTCATAACTCTGTGACGCAACTCTCCATTACTCCCGAAAAGCTTTTCCCGAACGTTCTGACAGGAGTAAAAGGGGAGTTACGAAGGGGTTTTAGCATACGTCGCGAGGCTGCCGGTGGCCGCCATCTTTTGCGCGTAGTACACAGCACGTTGTGCGGGGCAGCGGGCGAAGTGTTAGTGAAGAGCGTGTTGACTTAGACGGACCTGGCCTATATACAGTGACGGATAATTGGACCTTACTTTGGATTTAAAGGTAAGCTGAGCTGTATTTCTCATCATGCCTTTATACTGCAAAGTGTTATAATGCTGTGATGAGAACAAATGGTAACCCCATGTTCTTGATGGGCTGGAATGGTCTCTGTATGGGTAATTGATTTGTTTTGTTCCTGAGTGAGATAAAGATCGGAAACAGCATGCTCTGAGTTTCTAGGTATTGGCAAATATCATACATTATCATATTTCCCTCGATTAAATTGGAAAGTTAGGATTACACAAGCTTTACACATCATGGATCCTATTGTTATTGCCCAATTATTTTAATATCCATACCAATGATAAATCTCAAATTTGAAGGGCTTTCACAGCAGAGCCAGAAAGTTAAACTATCTTGGCATAAAAGCCTTGATTTTCCTAGCCGCTATACCTATATAAAAAAATCAGTTACCTACCACTGCCACTGCCCATGAATGATGAAAACCACCGACAAACCAGCATGTTTAAATAAATTTTGTCTAAATTGTTGTATGTTTTTAGAAAGTGTCCATAATTGAATTTCGTTCTTTAATGTTAACATGGGTAACTATGCAGCGTATAACGTCCTTGGCTTATTTTTAGCGACCTGCTCAACTTTTTGAGCGTTCAAGCAGGTACGTTTTATAGCATTGTCCTACTGTGTCTGCAACTAAGATGGAGGCTGTTAACTTGCCCTTTAGACTCTCACTGAAACTTAACTTCATCAAAATTGTAGTGCATAAAAAGTATGCTAACTTTGCACTCTCTTGCTTTCATTATTTTGACATGTGCCGAAATGCAGTATCAGTGCCAACACGTCAGGTCGCGTGTGTCTCGTCTCGTCCAAAGATCTGCCTACCTCTCAGTCTCCTCCCTCATTTCTTCCTTCCATCTTTCCTCGCTTCCTTCCTCACTCCCTCTTTCCCTCCCCTCTCTCCCTCTCTCCCTTTCTTTCTCCTCTCTCCCTCCCTTCCTTCCTTCCTTCCTTCCTTCCTTCCTTCCTTCATCCCTCCCCTCCTTCCTTCCCTTTCTCCTTCATTATTTCCCTCCTTCTCTTTTTTTCTTTCTCCTCCATTTCCTCCCACGCAATGTTAAGTGTACCTATCATTTCATGGTTATTAACATTTTGCAGGGGATGAGCTGGAGAGCCTGCAGCGCATCCCGCAAGATACGTCGGAAGCCAACGGAGACCAGCAAAATATCCATCCCACCATCGTGAAATGAGAGCCGGACGAAGAAGACGCAGTATTCGTCGAGGCCCAGGAGGTGGTAGGGTAGCGGCACCACCAGACCAAGCATTCCTGCTGTGGTAGGCCGCCTTTTGGATTCTTAACATCGAAACTCGCGACCGTGAAGCATATGGAGTGAGATCCCCGGAGAGCGTGCCGCGGCGGGACGTCGAAAGCGTTTGTCAATTTTTTTAAGCCTCCCACCGCCCCGGACTATGAATACACATTTCTTTAAATATATCTTTTATCTGTGCTTCGGTACACGAGCTTTGGGTGGTTACGCTTTTCGTCCAATATTTATTTTCGGGAGGGAGGGACTGGAGTGGAGTGATGGGAAGTTTGGGTGAGTTTGATGGGGAATAACAAGAGGTATGAAGCTGTAAACGGAGTTTTGGGGAATAATGAAATGGAGTAATCGGGAGTAATTATGAGGCAGTAGGAGAGTCATTGAGAGTAATGGAAGGGAGTTTCAGGGAGTATGTTGTTTGTTTTGATAGGGTAAAGGAGAGTAATGAAGAGTTTTCTAAAACGGTAGGGAGAGTTACAGAGAGTTTCTCGAGTGACGTTTTGGGGTGTAATGGAGAGTTTTGGAGGGGGTGTAATGAGGAGTACCACCTGGGAGTTTTGGGGTGTCGTTTTGGTGAACTCCCCCTGGGGGTGTCATGCGGAGTCAGGATTTTTCTCAGTGGTCAAGTTTTTGTGTAAAGATTGTAGACTGTTTAATGGCTCCCTTTTGGCTGTTTCAGGGACCTCCTCGACTACTTCTAGGGCCACGATAGCGGTATCGACAAATTAGGCGGATTGTGATCGGTAAAACAGGACAGTAACAGAACAATTTATGTTGTAGTATTTCGCAAAACCCCCACATTCTGCATAGCATTGGAAGCATAATTTTGTTTTTAAAGTTGTAGGTCGTGTAGCCACACGAATACTCTCAAAATGCACGAAACAATTGCAGGCACGTACCTAGGATTTGGCCAAGGGGGGGGGGGGGGGGGCGGAGGATCCCGGGGGCCTCCTCTCTACAGAGGGCAAGGGAGGATCTAGTCGAGCGTTTTTGTGGGGGGGGGGGGGGGGGAGTTACAGGTCGGCCGACATGCCGGGTCTGATGGATGAATTCTGACGACCGGGGGAGGGGGAGCGAGTATGTCGAGATCAAAAGGCATTTCGTCTTCGCCGCTTCTAAGATGAAGCTTTATCGTTATAAGTCACTCGGCTCAGTAGTTTAAGTTAAATCCACCTATACAAGTGCGTCGCCACGGATTTCTTACTGGGGGGGGGGGCGTATCAACCGACTTAAAAACCCAGAAGTTGATATTGTAACCGCACTTTTAGCCTAATGCATTAGTAGCATACAGTAGCGATCTCTCTTATTGACCTGTTAACGAACCGGCGGCGCGAAGCGCTGCGCAAATTTGCACACAAAAAAAAAGTTTGTCAAAACACAGCTCCAAAACACAAATTTTACCACCCTTTTAGTATGCTAGTACAAGCCGGAGTTCCTTAACAGTATAGGTAGTCGACTACAGAATGATGTTCCACTTTTCACAGGCAAATATTTGCCTGGAGTGGTAGGCTGTGCCGCATCACACGGGCTGAGTTCACAAATTATAACTTTGTCCTAATGCTCACAATCGACAGGCGTTTAATTGCGTGATAAACGGCACAACTATTATAGCGCTCCAGTCAACTGATAGCTTCTGAGGAGTGGAACATCATTCTGTAGTCGACTATACACTTAAGGGAATTTTGATTCAATTTGACACGGTTGGTGTTATTACAGTTACCTTTCTTATTGATTGGTGTATGAATCGGAGGCGCGGAGCGCCGAGAAAATTTGCAAAAGCATTTGTCAAAACACTGCTCCAAATCACAAATTTTACAACTCTTTTAGTATGGTAGTACAAGCCGGAGTTCCTTCACACTCCACAGTACACATATGAATTCCGATTCAATTTGACACGGTTGGTTGGTGTAATTACAGTCACGGTCTAGTATTGACTTGACCTACCTGTACGTACACAAATTTGCAAAAAAAAAATCAAAACACAGAGGGACCTCCTCTCTAGAGAGAACCACCTCTCTACTGTGGGCCTCCTCTTTTCACAGGGCCTATCAACTACAGAAGGCCTCCTCTCTACAGAGGACCTCCTTTCTACTGAGAGTTTATCTCTTTCAGAGGGCACCCTTTCTTCAGAGGACCTCCTCTCTAGTCTCTACAGGGGACCTCCTCTCTACAGAGGACCTCATCTCTGCAAAGGGCCTCCGGCCTCCTCTCTACTGAGGGAGTCCTCTCTACAGACGGCATCCTCTCTTCAGAGGGCCTCCTCTCTACAGCGGGCCTCCTCTCTTCAGAGGGCCTTCTGCTTTCAGGCGGTCTCCTTTCTACAGAGGGCCTCCTCTCTACAGAGGGCCTTCTTTCTACAGATGGTCTCTTCTCTACAGAGGGCCTCCTTTCTACAGAGGGCCTCCTCTCTAAAGGGGCCTCCTCTCTACAGAGGGGCCTCCTCTTACAGAGGGCCTCCTCTCTACTGAGGAGTCAGAGGGGCCCTAGCGGTCAGACACAGACACTAGCAGTTATTCACAGGAGGCCCCAGGAAGCAAGAAGGACCCTAGCTGTCAGACTGGTCAGAGGCCCTGAATATCCTGACGTGATTTTTGGGATTCCCTTGAATTTCTTTCGCCTCCGACGTGATTTTGGTTCCCGTGGCCTTCGGCCCACGGGGCCTCCTGAAAACCCCGAGGGGGGGGGGCACCCCGTCCATCTTGGGTACGTCCCTGAACAATTGTCCTCATCGTTCGTCCAACCGTCCGAGTTCCACCCACATGGCCGGCTTGCACCCACCCCTAAACAAACGAAACGAAGCCGTCAAGTGTCGTGCCTTTGTTTTGTTGTGTTTTTCTGCTTTCTGCGCCGCTTTAGCGTGCGTTCGGCATCCGGAAAATATCGTTTGGATATTCTCGGCCGGAAAATTATTGGTGAAAGCCTATCTTCAACATGTCTCGTTATCGCGATACCGAACGTAATCCCCGATAATTATCGCTGATCCCGGATAATTTTCCCTGATTATCCGGATGCCGAACGCACGCATAGAAACATGGCAAAGTTTTGTGCTGTATCGTCAGCTGATAATGTCTGCGATGGCGTCAAATTCCGTAAAAAGGATTTGGCTTTCTTCTGAAGGCGAGACATAAGAGATATCTTGGAAAAAAGATGAAAAAAAACAGTTAAAAGTTAGTGAATGTGCAAATTTCTTTCACCAAATCCTTTTAAGATAATGCCAATTTATTTTTATTCATTATGACGTTATCATTTTAAAAATTTGACATAATCATAAACATAATCAGCTGACGATATTTCACCGGCCTTGATTTCACCTCTATTTTACTAGTCTTGTTACAAAAACGGTGTGACAACGTTCGGGAGGTGAGGTCTATAGATGGCCTTGGGTGAGATAACCCACATAAATATATAAAGATATTCGTTCGTGTAAAATACCGCAACCGAAGTTGCTTGGTGACGCCTGCTGTACTGGTGTCCTAACATGCTGAACAATTGATTATTTCAGGCTTGCTAAAACCACAGTTGATTTTTATGTGTACCTTCCTGGTTTTGTTTTGCTAGTATGTTCTTTCAAATGACTCGAAAGTCATTTTATAAATTTGATTTACTCCCTCCATTGCAATGCACATTTTCAAAGCCCCCAGTTAGTTTTAAGGCCAAAATTGGGTAGTTAGTCGTAAAGCAGAGAGGCGCTTTACCCAGACTCCAGAGATGCTTTCTAATCGGACCAAACCTTACCAAACCTGACCTAAACTCACCTACAACCTACAACCAAAAACCTGCAACCTACAACCTAAAATCTAGCACCTAAAATCTAAAACCTACACCCTACAGTCTAACCTATAGCGCATCTCCTTGGTTGCAAAAAGAAGTGTGACGCCTGCTTTACTACTACCCAAAATTGTAACTTTGCCAAGTTGAGCTTTCTTTAATTTGTCCATATTTTATAATGTTGGGGGGGCTGCCTGGCAAGTTGGGGGGGCTGACCAGCAGGTTGGGGGGGCTGAAGCCCCCCCAACTGTATAGGATCCTACGCCCCTGCAGTGGGTCTATTTAAGATCTCCAGAGCCACCACGTGGCGCTACGGTCGGGGTAGGGCGAGTCCAAATCCCGAGGGAAGTGAGGTCACCGGTCATTGTGGGGGAAGGAGGGAGGGGGAGTGACGCGGTATCACGGCGCATAGGGCGTGCGTAGCGCCGGGAGTGGGCCGCCCAGGGCCGCCCGCCACTGCGCCGCGGCTGAGGGGAGGGGATGATGGTTGCGGGTGCGTTCACTCCGGTATGGTGGTATCCTGTTCATGTGGCACCGGCAAGAATGCGACTGAAGGGAATCATTATCTCAAACAAACGGGCAAGCCAGAGGCAGCGTCAGTTCCAGCGAAAATGTTGAACAATGATATTTGAAATCTTAGACGTATTCATAGCATGCAACTATTTCGATATTTCGACTATTCAGTCGATAGTTGCATGATGCTTTTCATGATGCATGATAAGGCTTTTCTAAACTGTTATTTGAGTTAGATATTTTTCATTTGGCACGTTCAGGTTTGGTGGGTTTTATAGGGTCGAAAAGAAGCAGAAAAGAAAAAAAAAGTTGAAATGGTTTCAGACAAATGACCAAAAACATTTTTTTAAAGATGAAACTTAGCTTAACATTTAGGTATAAGCGATAATTTTGACTTTTGGAGAGGATTTTGGGGAAAGATATCATCGTGCTTATCTCTGCTGCAGTAGAAGTAAAGGTTTTGGTTCGTGTCTAGATAAAACCTGACCCGGGAGTGGGGCTCGAACTCACGACATCGCATTCAGCTCACAGGTTTGAGGTTACCCAACCTCAACGCTACGCAGCTTGCTCAGTGTTTCGGCTAAAGTTCGGCCAAAGTGTCTGACGTCTGTTAATGTCACGAGGCGAAACCCCAAGGCAAATGTCCGTCCCGGTAGCTCGGTCGGTAGAGTGCTGGACTCCATGTGCCATGTGGCGAGAGCGCACGTCCCGGTTGCAAAAGTCCGGGTTCGAAACGCGACGTGTGCTTGACGTATTTGAGCGGCTCCTGACGGGTATGATTGTGGTTGGTGGCAGGCCGCTGCCATGGCGAAGTCAGTGAGGGGACCGGCCGTGCGAGGCTATGTGCGCACGTTAAAATTTGGACTCTTAATTCTGCCATAGACCAGGAATTGCTTGATCGGAGGGTAGAGAGCAGGGTCAACGCAACAAGCTCAGCTTAGCGGGGACTTTGTCCTTGTAATTCCTTTCTTTCAAAAGGTTCGGGCCAAATTCATACTAAAAAAGGGGGAGCCGAGCCAGGTTGGGCCGGGTTGAACCCGATTGGACCGGTGTCTTATACGATATCATGTTCAGACAAAACGGAGGCTAATTTCGGGTCAAATATTTTTATTAACTTATCTTATTGTTTTTAGCTTACACGCCTAATAACTTTTAGCTTTTTTAACTCCAGACTTCATGCACAAAAATGTGGCATTCGTCCACTTCTCCTCATCTTCTCTTAGCGACTTGATTTGGCCTTAAAGGCCCATCTTACCAGCAAAAAAAAAAATCACCTGCGTGATAATTATTTGCCAAAGGGCGCTCTACGCATGAAACGCCAGCCGGTCAAAAATTGTATTGTATTGTATTGTATTGAACAATCATGAGCGATCCACATTCTGAAAGTGCGTGGCGATTACTGCTCAGAATCCGTATCCGCGGTTACTAATCTAAACATTCACAGCATTCACACATTCGCTCACGTCAAAGCACGAACAGAGACACTTTCGTAATACCACAGGTACAACTCACCCACCCACCAACCCGTTGGTCAGCGACGATCAGTTGATGCCCCGTCCACTATCGCGGCTTTAACAGATCGGGCAAAGGGGGCGGGAGACAGCTGCGACAGCTGAGTTGGGAGACTGTTGAGAAGAGCTGCGGCTCGATAGCCGAACCGCCGCCTACCCGTTTCCAGCCGTGGTCGCGGAAGGTGAAAGAGGTGGTCTTGCCTGGAGTGTCTCTCCCGGACAGCGCTGTTTGTGACGAACATGGTTGCCAATTCCTCGGGTTCGCCGCGCTGTATGGCTTTGTGGGCGATAACAAGGGTTTGGTAATCAGCCATATGACGCGGGGACAACCACCCGAGCTTTTTTCGCAGGTCAGAGACATGGGCAAATTTACGGCGACCGAAAATGACTCTAGCAGCAAAGTTCAAAATTTTTTGGAGACGATCAAAAAAATTTTGGGACCCATTGCCATAAACTGAGAGGTAGAACTGGATGTGTGAGATAACGAGTGCTGTCACGAGCGTTCTAATGATGCCATCCGGGAGACTGTGGTGCGCATGGGAGAGACCGATCAATAGTCCCGTACACCGGCGGCTGAGTTCGGAGACGTGAGCGTCCCAGGATAGATTATTGTCAAAAGTGACGCCCAGGTTCCCCACCTGCACGCACGGCTGCAACGCTGCGTCACGGAACGATACCCTGAAATCTGGCAATTTGCGTAAATTTTGACGACTGCCGAAGACAATGAGCTGTGTTTTACTGGCGTTGACCTTCAGGGCGTTAGCGCAGAACCATTCGTTGAGTGACGCGAGCGAAACCTCCATGCGCGAGATGAGAACTCCAAGGTCCCTGGCAGGACCGCTAACCAATACTTGGGTGTCGTCGGCATATTGAAAGACTACTGCATCACCCGCGTACAGCGATAAGTTGTTAGAGAAGATGGTGAAAAGTAACGGCCCTAACGCGGAGCCCTGGAAGACACCCATGGTATTAGGAAGAGGCCGAGACAGTACTTCCGGACCCATTGTTCAACGACACGCTCTGGGTGTGTCCATTAACCCGCGCGGGGCTGGGGGGGTAAATTTTACCCCCCCTCGCGAATTTTTGCAATATCTCAAAAACGGCGGCGCGCAGCGCCGCCAAACTTTCAGTACCTTTTGTTACATCAATTTGACACGTTCCCTGAAAATTTGAGCGAAATCCGTCGGAATTTTTTTTGAGAAATTGACGTTTTAGTGACGTCAAGTTCGCCATTTTCGCCTCAAAAACGGCAAAATTTCAAACGCCGCTAACATCTTCATTTTTAAAGGAATCAAGACGTAACAAAAAAGTTTATACGTAATTCTACTTTGTCTATCAAATGGCTATCTCGGTTTTTTGAAAATTTTGGATTTTGGCCCAAATTTTTCCAAAAAACTGACTTTTTTGGGAAAATAATTATAAAATCCAAAATTTTGAGTGTATCGAAAAAAAAGGAATATATGTCAGAGGAGTGGTCTATGTGCACCTACATACCAATTTTTAGAAGAATCGGTTAAAAAATGTGGGAGTTAAAAAACATTTTATGACGTCACGACACAAAAAAAATGAAAAATGACTTTTTGGAAGTTGTAGACCTCGTACGGAAACAAAAATAGCACCATTCGATTCGCCGTGAAAAACTGCATCAGATAGACACCTTTTTAGGGCTTAACAACCAACTTCAAAATTTGACCTCACTTGACCTGACCTTGACCTGACCTCGACCTGAAATTAATCCAGAGGTGGTCCATATCACTTATTGAGTGTGCCTATTGAATTCTATGAGTAAAATGACCCATAAAACATGTGTCGCACATGCCCTTTTCTATATTTTGTTTTTGGTGACCTGACCTGACCTGACCTGACCTGACCTTGACCTTGACCTTGACCTCTGAATGATATTGTATGCAACGAATATTGTCTTGGTAGCCTAAGAACACGTTTTGGGCAATCAGTCTCAGTCCATGACTCCATTCTTCGGCAACTACGGTGCAAGGCCGATACTGTAGGAACTTGCAATTTGTACCCTTGACCTGACCTTGACCTGACCTCAAACTTTAAATTAAGTACATGTTTTTAGTTGTTCGTGATGAGATCTTTCGATTGGCGTTTGAATTTTCCAAATCGGACCATTAGTTCGGGAGATAACAGGGGGGGGGGGTAAAATTTACACCCCCCCCCCCCCCAGCCCCGCGCGTTCGGCTGGAGACCCCAGCCCCGCGCGGGTTAAAGGGACTATCCCACCTTTAACATGGGGTTTGAGTTGAGATAGCCAAGTTTGCGGCGAGGTTCAGAAACCACTATCTATCTAGGTTGCAACCCCCGCGGACTCTTGGTGTTGAAGAAATTCGTTCCCTTCATTTGAAAATGGGCCTTGTGCATTGTGCAAGGCCCTAGAGCACTTCACGGATAGGCTTTTCAGGATCCGGCCCGGCCCATATCCGGCAAGTCATATCCAGATCCGCCCATTATCCGTGTTTCTTTGAATTTCAAAATCCGGCCCGCCCATGGCCCGTGTCTCAGCCATACATCCAAAAAATATCCATAATAATCCGTTTCATTACAAACCGGTTGTGACTGTGAGACTATCAGCATATCGCCATAAGATCCAAACGTTGGACACTAGGAAGCTATCAAATTGTAATAACAGCAATCTTAGCCACTGCAAAATACATTTTGTGGTAAAAGCTGCATTGCTAAGGATAGGGGTAACACATTGACATGGACCTCAGCATTTCACAAGGTTGGCTATCATTAGAATTGTTAAGAATCTACTGTGGTCTATAAAAGGAAGAGTACTTATTCATATAGCAAAACCACAATCAATTAGTAAGTCAAATGGTAGGTAATAATAAGTATAATACAATGAATAAATAAAGTTTCATGACATTGGCAACATTCTATATGGGAAAAGGCAGAATCAAAACACCTCAAAACACATTGTTTGGAAACTAGCCTTGGAATGTGGTCTGACACACTCTACAAAGAATTTGGCACTGAAAACCCAGCTGAAAAGGTAGGTATTAAATAGCCTTGAGCCTGACTGGTCCTCAAATGAAAGGAAGATAAGTTAAACCGGCATTTTGTCGTATCAACAAGACGACACAACACAATACACAGACAAAATTGACGATAGTGGCGCAAAAAAGCAAGCAAGGATTGATTTTTTTAAGATCCGCTCTCTCTTTATGAAATAGGCGAGCTGATGACGTAATATTGATTCGTTTACCTTTTAAAGGGACCCTCCCACCTTAACATTAGATTTGAGTTGAGATAGCCAAAATGGGGTCCCTGGCTCACAATTACCGGTTTCGGCACTCACAACATCGAGAAATGCCTTAAATCGGAAATATTGAATTTCAAAATTGCAGCATTTTGATTCAGAGGGGCTAATGCATAGGAATACCCCTCTGAATGTGTGACGTCAGCGCAGATATCTAACGATTTTTAAATGTTTGACTAAAACGTTTTGTAGCACGCGCTGGTATATGCTGCTTTGCGCGCAACAAATGCCGCACTTTCAAATAAAGTCGCTATAGGAACAGCGGAGATCCCAAAAAGTAAACAAAAGTAAAAGTCTAATATCTTGAAAACCGGTGAATATTTTTCGATGAAATTTGGTAGATATTCGTTTTTGCTCTTTCTGAACCGAGCGACATCCCTTCCATGCCAATTCATTTACTTTTTTGAAGGTGGGAGGGTCCCTTTAAGTTGAATTTCTGATCAGAAAATATTTTTTGGCGTCATTTACACTGAAAATGTTGATAACATCAGAATTTAATATCGTCTTGGATCGTTTTTATTTCTAAAAAAAAAAAATCATCCACGAGGCATATTGCGCCAAGTTTAAAACTTTTTTTTGCAGCGTTTTATTCAGCTGGTTAAAAGCATCTGTTATTGCGCATGTGTTTCTAACCTTGCGCAGTGTTTGTTGCTGTCTGGAAGATTGAAAAATTCGAGAACGCATTATCGTTTTTATACATATTATATGGGGACTGTTCTCAGGACAAGTGAGTTATTAACACATTTTTTTACATGATTCGTATCTTATTCAGGAACCAGCGAGCCATGGTGGATATGATGCCATGGCGGTTGTTCTCGCTTCCTCGGTTAGGAACATGGCTGAGTCTGCAGATTTTATGTTGTGACCATCTATATTTAAAAATTTGGTTGGTGCTGCCATATACCTTACAGACTATCATGGCTCACAAAGGTATGCTTATAAATCTCATGTAAATCAATTAATACTTCTGCTGCAGTGCCTAACAAGTTAAGTTACCTAATTCTTAACATGAATATTGAATGCTACAATTTTATCCGTTCTGATCCGTGTTCAACATTCAATTCCCAAATCCGGCCCGCCCAGATCCGTTCTATTTTTCCAAATTTGGGATCCAATCCTATCCGGTCCACGGATTTATCCGTGGATAACGGATTTATCCGGCCCATGAAGTGCTCTACAAGGCCCTATCTTCAACATGGAGCGACCGTTAGTGTGACGTCACCTCGTTTAGTCATTCTGATTTAAATGGGTTTGTTCGTTAAAAAATCGCTTAAAACTTGGTCTTAACTTTGTTGTGGTGCCTACAGAGTAAAAAGAATCAGCTTTATGACAGTAATGTGGCCTGGGGAAGGAGGTAATTTTGGGCTGTGACGTCACATATTTGAAAGTTTGTGTTTGGAATATGGGAAGCCTAAGATTTTTAATGAAAAATAAATGCCAGAACCGTGTTCCTGGTCATCCAATCTATAAAGTCGGGCACAATTTAACTGGTTTTAACAACATTTTAGAAGGTGGGATAGTCCCTTTAACCCGCGCCCCACTGTGGTCTGCGTATAACACGCCCTACTAGGGGGGGGGGGGCTCTACATAGCCCCCCTCCTAACTCCGAAACTACTGGGCCGATCGTCAAAATTCAAACGGCGTCTGATAGCCCCGGAAAAACTGTCGAGCGAAACCTAATTTCACTGACCTCGAGGTCACCTATGACGTCACAGGTCAGGTCAAAGTAAAAATTATTAGCATTTTGGCTTGTTCACATTTTGGGCTCTGGCCGCCGTCTTACAAGTCAGATCAGGCTCATTTTTGGTTTCCACACTCGTGAACAGAGGCTCTAGATACCTTGAGGGTACCAAACTTGTACTTTGATTTTCAGGTGAGGGTCAGGTCATCACAAGTCACGGAAATATTATATCATGCATCGGTCACGTGACACATGTTTTATGGTCCATTTAAGCCATAGATTTCGAATTTGATGTCGTCTGTGTCATTCGAGGTCATTTTGAGTCGAATTTAGCTTAGGTCAGGTCACTTTCAGGTCACAAAAGGTCAAATTTTGAAGTTAAAATTTTCAACAAAAAAGGTGTCTATTGGATGCAGTTTGAGCTCAGAAACACGATGGTGCTATTTTTATTGGTGTACGATGTCAATTACGTACTGAAAAATTGATTTGAAAATTTAATAATTGTTAATTTTTTTGCAATAATGCGTATAACTTGGCCATTTTTTAAGATATTTAGCTAAAACTTGCTAGACTTAGTCATAAGCATGCGTTCTGTCACATATATTCCGTTTTTTTTTCGAAAAGTCAAAAACATTTTGGAAAAAAATATAAAAATATACATTTTGAATATTATTGTATAAAATTTTCGAAATTTTCCAAATATTGAAAATCCGAGATAGCAGTTTCATAGCGCAGTCAATTCTGAGTCCCTTCATGCAAAGAAATTGGATCTAGCTTAAAAACTGAGCTCTTGGGAGCGATTGCCGTGGTTCAATGTTTTGCGTCGAAATCGGCCGAACATGACGTCACTCTGACGTCATTTCCGGCCGACCTATGGTAGCTACGAACTTCA
Organism: Amphibalanus amphitrite; assembly: GCF_019059575.1. Lineage (NCBI taxonomy): Eukaryota > Metazoa > Arthropoda > Thecostraca > Balanomorpha > Balanidae > Amphibalanus > Amphibalanus amphitrite. Next base: position 59,230 of record NW_024883293.1, read on the forward strand.
AATTTTGACACAAGGTGTCAAATTGATGCAGCCGAAGGTACTGAAAGTTTGGCGTCGATACGTCAAGTGGTCTGGAAGTTATTGCAGAAAAACGGGAGGGGGGCTATGAATAGCCCCCCCCCCCCAGTGGGGCCCGGGTTTAGATAGGCGGCGAACCAGGAAATTTCGATACCGTGCAGCATAAGTTTTTGCATCAGAAGCTCGTGGTCTATCACGTCAAAACATTTACTAAGATCGAGAAGGCATAGCATTGAGATCTCCCCCCTGTCGGTGGCGGCCAGGATGCGTTCAGTGACGGACAACAACGCGGTTTCAGTAGAGTGCCGGGGGCGGAAGCCGTGCTGTGAGGATGCCAGAAGGTGATTGTGAGAGAGGTGGATGTAGAGCTGCTGATGGACAATGCGCTCAACCACTTTCATGATTACAGGAACCAGGGAAATGGGCCGGAAGTTTGCGAGGTCTGAAGGATTGCCGGATTTGAACAGAGGGTGAACTATGGAATGTTTCCATAAATCGGGGATATCGGATTGAATTAAGCAGGTATTGATAATATGCAGGATGACACCACCGATAGCTCGGAATCCGGCTTTCAGCATGCGAACGCAGACACTGTCTGTACCGCAAGCACCCGAGCTACGCATGCTGAAAATCGTCCGCTCAAGCTCGGCAAGTGTGATTTCCCGAAGTTGAAAACTGCATGCGCCAACACGGGTAAGACGTACAGTGGGTCTATTTAAGATCTCCAGAGCCACCACGTGGCGCTACGGTCGGGGTAGGGCGAGTCCAACTCCCGAGGGGAGCGAGGTCACCGGTCATTGTGGGGGAAGGAGGGAGGAGGGGGGGGGGGGGTGACGCGCTGCTGTCGCGGCGTGGAGCGTACGTAGCGCCGGGAGTGGGCCGCCCGCCACTGCGCTGCGGCTTGGGGGGGGGGGGATGCTGGTTGCGGGTGCGCTCCCTCAGGTATGGTGGTATCCCGGGTGGTGTTTCACCGGTGATGTCTGCTGACGTCACACTTCTGGTAGTTTTGGAGCAATGGGCTTGTTGACGTCTCCATGGAAACCCAATTTGACACGTAGTAATAGCAGCGTCCTGCGATCGCCGGTGAAATAACACCCTGTTCATTCATGTGAAGCCAGCAAGAATGCGACTGAAGGGAATAGCTATCTCAAACAAACGGGCAAGCGAAAGGCAACGCCTCAAACTTGCAGCAAAAATGCTAACCAATCATAATTGAAATCTAGGACCTATACTTTCAGTCGATCCTTGCATGATGTGTAAGGCTTTTCTAAATTTATAGTCAGTTGCATAATTTCTTTCATTATTTGGCACGCTCAGCCTTGATGGGTTTTTATCGGATCGAAAAGAATCACGAGCTGAAATGGGTCCAGAGAAACAACCAAAAATAAAAAATGAAAATTCATGAAATTCAGCAAAATATTAGAATACATATATAGGTGCGACAATTTTGACTTTGTTAACCCGCGCCCCGTAGGGCTACCGGCGGACCCTACCACCCGTAGGGGGGGGGGGGCCGTTTCGGCCCCCCCTAAGATCTCGGAAAGTTACCGGCCGATTTTCAAAATTCAAACGGCGTTCGATAGCCCTACCCGGGAACTACCTTGTGACCAAATTTCATTGACCTAGGTCAAACCGATGACGTCACAGGTCAGGTCAAAGGTCAGATTTTCACCGTTCACAGGCAATTCAAGAAATGTGCTGTGAAATCGAGTAAATTGGTAATTTATTGAAAACCATCGATGGTATATTGTTCGTCAAACACATACTTTGCTATCTGAGGTCACTGATACCAGGTCAGGTCACAGCGAGGTCAGGTCACCGGGGGTCACAATATGAATGTGTCGTGTGATACATGTTTTATGGTCCATTTTACATGACAAATGCGATTATGTGGGTTAGGCAGCCTTTGGGGCCAGCCTAGGTCACGTTTTGGTGAAGGTCAGGTCAAGGTCAGGTCAAATTAGGTCAAATTTCAAAGTTGATATTTTTGCATAAAATGGGTATCGATTCGATGCAGCTCGTCACGGGGAGTCTAATGGTGGTCTTTGTTTTGCTCTACGAGTTCTAGAATTGCCAAAAATTGAGTTTGAAAATTTGACGTCATCATTTTTGAACAGTTTTTTCGCTATAACTTGGCCAAAAAACGAGGTATCGATCTGAAATTTGGTATGTAGATAGAAGATGGTAGGTACTATCACATATATTCCGGTTTTCTCGTAACTCAAAAAACGTTTTGGATTTTTTGGCTAATATATAAAAAAAAATGCTTTTTTGATTTTTGGGGATCAAAACTCAAAAATTTCAAAAATCCGAGATAGCAGTTTTGTAGCCCTGTCAATTCTACACGTTTTATGTCTTGATCATTTTTCTTTATCTTCAAAGCTGTAGGCCTGACAGGTCTTCTCGCGAAGGTCTTTTTTCGGTCGAAAATGACAGAACATGACGTCACTCTGACGTCATTTGTGGCCAACCTATCACAGACTCTGGAAAAATTTTTGGTCACGATGTGTAAAATTGATGCCCGGAGGGGTCCTGAAAGTTTGGTGGCGATATCTCCAGCCGTTTAGGAGATATCGACCGAAAAGGACAGGGGGGGCCGTTTCGCCCCCCCCCCCCTATGGGGCGCGGGTTAAGAGGATATCGGGAATGATAAATCACCTTGCTTGTCAGTATTGCAGTAAAAGGAAAGGTTTTGGCTAGTGTCTAGATAAAACCAGAGCCGTGTGGGGCTCGAACCCACGACATCGCACTCGGCACACAGACCACCTAGCCCCAACGCTACGAACACCCGTCACCCTACGCCCCTGCGCAGCTTGCTGGATAGCGTTTCCGCCAAAATTGTTTGTTGAATGTCTGACGTCTGTGAATGTCACGAGGCCAAGCCCGAAGGTAAATGAGGGAGCCGAACCAGGTGCTGAAAATGAGGCCGCTTTTTGGTCCCGGCGTTTTATTCTCCGGGTGGGTTAGCCCCGTCCAGCGCTTAGCCTTTCGGGACCCTCTCAGAGCCGCGGTTGTTTTCGCCGCTCGGCCCATTCGAGATGCAAAGTTGATAGTCACACGAACTTTATTTGAGGCCCCTTAATATACGACTTCGAAACTAATCGATTCTACAAAACCTTTTTCTTCCATTTAATTGCATACATTTAACAGTGACTCCAGATTAGGCTGGTTTGGCTGGCCGTAAAAAAGCTTCGTGTGACTATTAACTTTGCATCTCGACTGGGGCGCGCGGCGAAAACAACCGCGACCCTGAGTGGGTCTCGAAAGGCTAAACGCTGGACGGGAAAAGTTACAAAACATGAACTCTGACTGGTCAGTTGAAATGTCTTTAGTCAGTGAACCACGCCTGGGCTGGAGGTGGTCAGTTCCCTGGCTTGCGCGACCTCGGGCAGGAGCTGTGGGACTTGTACATGGACAAATTGAATAGATGCTAGTGTAACGCTGGTGCGTTTCATTTTCCCTCCCTAAATCAACCCGTTCCCAAATTCATCCTTCATAACAGCAGCGCGCCGGCGACCAGACACCGCTGACCCGCCGACCATCTGGCCGACACCGGACGGCAGGACAAACACGGATCCGAGACCGCGCCGCCAAATGCTATTATCCTGCGGCCCTTACAGAGCCGTCTCACCGCCGCTGACCGTGGAAGGGTCCAGCAATGGGTCCCAACCCCGGTCAAGGGGGCGTATTTACAAATTGCAACCGAGCTCCGCCGTAGGGTATTTTATTTCCGCCGTAGTGTGTTTCACTTGGGGGATTTTCTACCATGCATCTGCCTGAGCTTAGGGTAATTACAATTTGTCGGCGACGTTAAAAAATGATGCACTTTTTTCGCAGTATAGGATATCGCATGTGCATATTTCTGCCTTTTTGGGTGCGCTTTATCGGTTTTTCGTGAGTAACTCACGTAAAAACCGTCCGATCGCGACGAAACTTTCAATGCCCCCGATTTTATCAATTTTACACCTACCCTGAAAATTTCACGACCCTGACCCAAATGACCTTTGACCTAGGTGACCTATTTCTCGAGACCATGTTTGGCCCGAATCGCGATTCGGCGTATGTCGGCTCGCATTAGCCGCGCGGTTGCAGTCTTCACGTGGTTTCAAGCGTTGAAACATGTGATATGATGCTGGTCCCATGCATTAGGGTGGGTGTCAAGGTCACCTGAAGGTCAGGTCAGCTCAATGACCTTTGATGACCTCGGTTCCTTATTCGAGTTTTACATGTTTCTAGGCTAGTTTTTGGAGCTGATTTCGAATTTAGCAACCATTTGAACATTACAGGGGGTGTAACGAAATTATACGGACACCTTTCTTCCCGCTGTAATTAAAAAGCAAAACAATCTGGTACTTTTTCTTTTAACTGAGCTTGTAGCCACCTTTCATAAAAACACAGTGGTGAATGTTCTGGAGCATTTCAGCCAATGAATTCTCCAGCACACTGGCTTTGATGCGGACCAACGCCGTCTAAAGTAACCTGTGCCTGCGGTTGAGCAGTGCTTATGGCGGGTGGCTCTTCATACACCTCCTGCTGAACAAGAACCCACAGGTTTTCAATTGAATTGGGATCGCGACTTTTTCCAAGTCATAAGCGTTAGCCCAGAATGATTGAAGAAGGTTCTATCGGGATCACTTTCCGTTCTTTTAGGGACTTCTAAGTAGCGCGCCGCCCCGCATGCAGACAGCGTGGCTTGAATCAGGCATCAGTGCGCGTTCAGAAATCGTGCCCTCCTATGCCGTCTGGTTGAGCGCCTCCAATCATGCTCCACCACCTTCCCTGAAAAGGCTCCACCCTTGCCTATGGGGCAAAATATAAGGGACAAAAACACAAAACAAGACAGATAAAAACAAAGCAAAATTAACTCATTACCTAATGAAATTCAGGCTGGAGCAAAAACATAGGTAATAGGTATCTATGTCAAATTAGAATGAAAGATTAAAATCAACCTGACCAGGCCTTACGGTCTGACCTGGTTCTAACCACCTTACTTCGCCTAACTTAACCCAATTCAACCTAGCCTACCACCACAACACCTGCAGAGGTACCTTCCTGGAAAAATGACGCCCAGGGAGGTGACTGTCCATTGTCCAACTTATTGGAATACTACCATGATTGCTTGTCAAAATGTGTGTCATCATGCTCTTGTTTGACAAGTGATGTATAATAAATGTGATATTCAATAATTATCTCCTGACTGTTGACTGTTGAGTGGTCAAAATATTCAAATAATCAGTACAATGCTGTGCATAATGCACACTAATCATGTTGTTTTTGTGTAGGCCCTGTGGCCTGTGCACATTGTTGTGTGCACTGATATGTGCACCTTAAGTAAAAAAGTGACTGGTGGACGGTGGTACATGACAAAAGGTTGTGCAACTGTGAAGTTCATGCCCTTGGTCAAGCTGGTACCAAATGCCTATAGCTATAGCAGGATCAGTGAGGGTTGTAGACATGCTACATACATTGTGCATTGAAGCTATTGGCACAAAGTTCATCCGTAATTACTATGCTTAACACCTAATGTAAGAAGCGACATAAATGCCCAGATGATTAAACTCTCTGGTCAGCATCACACAAATTTATTGACATACTTTGCAGGTACATATTTACATTCATGGCAAATACTTTCGATTTGATTCAGAAACTAGTTGCTAGTAAGCTTGCATTTTTGTAGGTATAACAACGACCATATATTAAATCATAAAAAACCTCATGGCATTCATCACATACCTTTTTACCGAACAAGTACCTAGCTACCATGCAATGATTCTAATTTTTTTCCGCAATCCATCTATATCTCAACTGACACACAATGAATTTGAAATACCGTAACAAAACCTATAACTGTACATAAGAAGAATGCAATACTACAAGAACTATGAATTTCTGAAGTTATTCTCACATGCTGGAATGTTGAAACTCTACTTTTGTCGTCCATTTCCACGTTTGATTGAGCCATCATATCGAACTGTTTTTGTTTTTCAGTCACAAACTTTCGCACAAATCTTGAATTTTTACGCATCATCTTGAACCATGCTCCAGTCTTTCCAACAAGGTACTATGTAACATCAAAGCAATTTTGATTTGTTACAACAGCTTCAGATCATGATAGGCTTGAGGTTTATTACACCATTTGCCAGAGAAATCTCTACAAAATGTGTATCAATTCCCAAACTAAGTAATTGATCATATCCGTATTACCTATGTTTACATAAAGAAACTCAAATAATCCACAAATTATTATTGAAACACTCCCACTTCAAGAATTCACAGCAATAACAGTACAAGTTCAGAAGCAAACAAACATTGCGCCAGATTTCGTATGAAACGCGCCATCGTCCTGAAGTTTCTACCACAGACGGTAGTTCAACCGCAGAACCCCTGCCCACCTTACCCCACGGCGGAGCTCGGTTGCAATTTGTAAATACGCGTCAAGGGGGGGGGGGGGGGACGGACGAACACAAAGGCACGCAGCCTCCTACGCGCGGCGAACGGACACCGTCAGCCCAGGGGGTCATCGTTTCTATGTTGCGCCATAGGGAAGGCTTTTTGGGTCAATCAGAAGGTAAATGACGTCAAAGGTCGTCCACTTTCTTTGCTGTTTTCTCAACTAAAACGGGATGAAGTGGAACGTTTTTGGTCTCAAATAGTTTAATAAGACATTTTCTACATGTTGTAAAGGTTATAATACCTAAAAACTTGTAGTCTTAGAGTTCTAGCGTAGCAGTGAATTAGGTGGGAATTACGATTTATGACAGTGGTTTAAGGAATTGAAGCAGAAATTAAGCTATTTTTTACATTTATTGCGCGCGTGTCACAATCTTCTGCTTGCAAATTTGTGTATTTCAATTGATAGGTATCAATTGTTAGTTGTTATTTGATACTTTTCTGTCTGGCATTTCTGAGTTTTTTTTTGTGATTATTACCAGCAAGTAGTTAATAAGAATTATCATATACTTTTGTAAATGTAGAAATATTGGTATGTATTCCAATACCAAACAAAATTGCATGTTTGTTTGTTTTAAGTGTGGTCAATTGTCTAAAGCCTAGATGGACAAAGGAAGCTGCAGTTGCTTCTGTAACTCATGTAAGCTGCCATAATTGATAAGTATCTGGACATCCACGGGGGAGCCATCCGCTTCTCTTCTGTCTTTGACAACCAGTACTTTTAGAATGAGCGAATGCCGAGTGCTTTGCATTACAAAGAACTTATACGGCCTTGTTACAAAGATCCGGTCCAACAGGCCTGCAGTCCGCACAGCCGGTAAATGTAAAGATGAAGTACAGTGAAGGTAAAAATTCTAACCTGACCTAACCTTACCTACTAACCAAAAACTTTCAACCTGCCAACCTACAATCTACAAACTTACAACCTACTAACCGAAAACCTACAATTTAAAGCCTACAATCTACCAACCTACAACTTAAAACCTATACTGACTCACGTCTCATTGTACTTCATCTTGATCTACACATTGCACAGCCTACACAGGCCTCAAGGCTCAAACTTCTGTGTGCACTATGGTGTCAGGAAATTGGCGAGTGGTTTGCTGAATATTTTTAGGTGAACAGGATTCCTGTCAAATTAAAAAATAATAATTATGAATGAGTAGGTATGTTTTGTGTTCGTTTTTTTATTGGTTTTAGGGCTCATGTCTTTTCTTCAATCCTTGTTAGCGCATAGGTATGATGGAGGAGTATCACTCTAACTCCCCTAGGCCCTAGTTTGATTAGAAGAAATGTTAACTATGTTATGACAGATCATGACCAAAGTACCTGAAGCAGCGTTTAAAGTCACATCTTGTTTACAGTGTCCCACCGACCAGCTGTGGTGACGCCAGTCGCCAACAGCTACAGCGCTTTTCCAGGAGGCTTCAGTTATTCTGTGACTGGTGACCAAGGCACGACACATCACCCAGCAACTCACAAGTAAGTGAATCTGTGTGTGTGAGCAATGTTAATGTGCCTATCTGTGCAGTTGTGGCAGCTCCCAAAAACAATTACCTAATTCAAAGGGGAAAATGACAATGGAGCATGGCTAATTTGCTATCATATTTAGTGCAGGCTAAGGTCAAAAGGTTGTGTCTACCGAGTCACATACAATAACAAACTGTTTTACACAGGTTGTTTGGCGAGTTGCTGACATTCATCGATTTAGGCAGCTCCTTTGCCATGGCATTTAGTGACTAAAATACAATTTTCCAAGCAAGGAAGTGACATTTTTTGTTTACTGAATAGTTATTCGTTTTACTGGGTATTATGCATCCTTCAGCCATCCTTAATTTGCATTTCATGGAAGGTTTTTGTTTTCAGTCTCGCTGGCGGAGAGTGTTGCTGAGCAGCTGACCAACTGCGGCTGCTGGAGCGTTTCTCAGTCGTCGACCTCCGTAGACTGTCAAGCCTCCCTGGCCTTCTGCGACTCAAGAAGGAGGGATTTTTATCTGTGTTTACCATACAAGAGACATTTTAATCTGACGATTCGATCGGATCTGGATCATGAATCCCGAGGCGGTGTGACAGATGGTCGAGGTCGGCGCGCCACGCCAGACGCCTTCTCGCGCGGGGCGTGCTCAGGTCAGTCAGGTTGCGCTGCCGGACTCTGCTCCGAGGAGAGAAGCACATAAGCGCAGTCAGGACGCGAGTGTGTTTGCACCGCCCCGGTCCCAGCAACCGCATGGCGGTGGGGACTCACAGCCCGGCTGATGGTTCCAGATCGTCTCAGCGCAGCTTCTTCTCCGGACCCCGGCGCGGCAGCGAGGCTGGTGGTTCGGAGCCGACTGATGGAGGACAGCAAAAGAACAGCAGGACAGGACAGCACCCTAACAGTAGCCTTCGGTCATGTGGCGAGAGCTGGGCCCCGGACCGGTCGAAAGGGTGCTCACTGCTGACTGCTCAGCTGAGTGGGTAATGTCCGCGTCTCGTTAGTGTCCCCGGCCAGGTCCTGAAGGGTAGATGAGGGCGGGATATTCTCCTTTATAGACGCAGAGCAATGCCAGAAGAATGGTTTTGCGATCGAGTTGCATGCGCTGTCCCCGCCTGTCGCTCCTGCTGCCGCCGGCGGGGTTGGCGCCAATGGCCATTGACGGGGCTGCTGTGTTTGTAAATTAGGTTGGATGGACCCCTGCTCTCAGAGTTTTGTGTTGGTCGCTGGTAACCCATGTTTTGTGGCCAGCGTGTTACGAACCCACGTAGTGGTTTGACCCCGTGGGGTGCTGTGAGACAGCGCGGAGCGACGCGTGGATGCTGCTGAAACACGCTGATGTTTGTGTGTACCTATCGTCATTTTGAAGTGCTGCTTGAGTTTGCTCGTTTGTTCTGTCTTACTGTTTTGTGTTTTCTACCAAGGCGACCGTCCCACCGTCCGGCATTGTTGACTTTAGCCGGACGGTGAGCCCTCGAGCGGCCCCGGGTGCAAATTCCCAATAGTGCTACACGCTACGCACAGCCCGGGCGGGTGACGTCATGGTGTCGTCACTCGCGTCCGGGGCATGCGCATGGGGGCCCGCTCGGCTCTGGAGGCGCCGGCGGCAGGCGTCTGCACGGTCGATGGGAGGGGTTCCGAGATGTGCACGGCCGATGGGAGGGCTCGAAGACCACTGCTCTGATGCTTAGTAGTCAACTACACTGCGAACGATTTATCGGGTTTATCCGACGCAAGGGAAGTTGCGGCGAAAGAACCTGAGGTTGTTGCGTCATGCAGCATTACGGTAATCGAAATGTACTCTGCTCGTGCGGTGCGAGTTGGAGTGTTGGCTCGGTGGTAGGGCGAGCTGTGCACGGCTGGTGGCAGGTTTTGAGGACCAACATTCCACCACGGCTCAAGTAAGCGTATCCGTCGTGAATGATTTACGCACCAGATGTTTGACAAAGCAAATGACCTCAAACAAGTGACACCGAATAGCGAGATGCTACGTTATTGCAACGTAGGTGAACGAGATGCACTCGCATCAATTACGAGTTTGACGGCAGCTGTAGCTGATCCGTTTATACCAAGGCTATAGAACGTTTATACATAGTGTTCGGCGGTGTCCCTGGTAGAGGTGTCAATCGGATACCAACTTTTTGGTATACCGATACCAAACCGATACCAACTTGGTATTTGGTATTTCAAGGCGAGTGCATTTGGTATTTTGTTGGTATTATGAATCTTCACTAATGTAAAAGAGGCTGAGAATTTGGTAAAAAGTTGATATTTTCCTCATATTCCCAAGTCGGTTCGGTATCGGTATTTTTCCATGGATACTGTTGGTATTTGGTTTGGTATCGGTATTACGAGTTTCCATAATTGACATCACTAGTCCCTGGCCCCTGGGTTTAGGTAAGTTGAGGTAGAAGAACAGCAAATTTCCAGCCAGTTTCTGAACTCTTCTCGGGTTTTGACGTTACATCTCAAAGCCAAATCTTTGCAGTTCACGTGGATGTTCAAAATGCCTGAAGATTCATTTTTTTCCGATAAAAAACATCCTTTTCCATCGAACACCACAGGTGCAGAAACAACAATCGTTTTCAAGTGATTCTAAATGGTCCGCACTCCGCACTCCGCAGACCATCAATATCGAATATGAATCTCAATCTAAATACGTTACCAAGATTATAGACATATTCGTCCAAGGAGACTGCGAATTCGGGATGAGTCTCCGAGCAAGAGGGGCCTATCTTCATACAGACGATGGATTAAGTCAGCGCACCCAACAAACGCCAGCAGGCAGCAATAGCCCCCTTGAATTCGCGCCTTAGGTCCGCGCTTGGATAACTAACAAGGTAATTATCCATGGTTCGCGTGTGGTTCGTGCATAGACTCGTATACTGTCCTCGTAAGTTTCCTTAACCTGTATCTGGACTAGCGAATAGACCCCACCTCGTCCAACTATTGCTTGGCTGATAGATGTGACGTCACATAACCCGCACGCCAATGAGCGTGGCGTCAGGCTATGACGTCATCTCCCGCGACAACCAGCCACTCAGCGCTGGAGGTGCGTAGCGTGTAGCATTATTGGGAATTTGCGCCCCGGGTGAGGGGGAGCTCGGCCGTCCAGTATCGTTGTCATGGCGACGAAGGGGAGAGGTGACGAATTCCTCCGCGTCGTCTTGAAAGTATTCGTGGGCGAGAAAGTAGTTTTGAAAAATCGAGCAGAACTTGCGTGTAATTATTGTTATATTGAAACACAGGTTACACCAGGTATACAACGCGGGAAAACCTCAATGCTCACAAATAGTTAATCCGGATTTAAGGTAATTGTGGGCCAATGTCACGGCCGGTGCGGTAGGCGCTTCAATGGTGATGTATCTCACGTTTTCGTTGATTTCTTAGAAAATACTAGCGGTTCTTGATCAAAAACACTTCCCAGATATGCACTTGCGGCTTACGATCACAGTAATAGTAAAAGCACTGGCAGAAGTATAAAGTAACCGGAGAAAACGATGAAAAACTGAGGAGCGAGATGGGGGTCGCCCGTCTAGCGCGCCGCCCACGCACGGTACTGTTGCTGCCCAATGTTGCTCCCATGCATTATCGTGGGTGTCAAGGTCGCCTGAAGGTCAGGTCAGGTCATTGACCTCTAATGACCTCGGCTCACTTTTTCGAGTTTTACATGTTTCTAGGCTAGTTTTTTTATGGCTGATTTCGAATTCAGCAACCATTTGAACATTTACGAAGTTGTTTTGGTGCCTTCGTAACATGTTACGGAGCTGTCAGTAGCGGTTGACACGTACAGGTCACCGCTAAAGTAATGTGGGGTTCTACTCTGATCGAACAAAACATAGCGCCATTCCTTGACGGTAAGATATATCGTCAAAAGCGAGGATCGCACAGCTTCGTATTTCAGATTGACAACTTTCTCTAATGTGTCACCATTCTACCTGCCACAGCATGCTCGTTATCATCGAAAAACAAATATCGAGCCCCTTGGAGCACCCCGGAGTCATGTTTCTGTGACCGCCACTGAACACAGAGTTGTAAACCTACGCGCGTGCGTACTACGCAATAGTAAGGAGTCATTGCTGGACCCTCCAGTAGAGAGTAGCCACTAGCCATTGATGATCCGGACACCAGCATCGGCCGATAGGAGCTGCTCTCTGACAGGCGAGGAGGGGGAGGGTCTGAGGTGGGGATGGGTTGACCGCGGGGCTACTGGCCAGCGCGGTGGGAGGGGTGGGTGGAGGTAGGGTGACAGGGACACCAGCCTCAGGGCAACAGTGAGCTTTGACCCGAGGAGTGCGAGAGCGATGCCCGATGCCATTTTGTGAAGCAGCCCGCGTGTCACGGATTCACGTGGGAGCTTTGACTGAAATAACTATCAAGGCTACAGTTTTGAAGGTAAAAAAACAGCATTTGAGAGAAGATGTTCGTAATGAGCAGTTGTAACTTACTACAATATCAGATTTACCATTTATTTTATTTAAAATATTTGAATGAATTGATGTTTTGCATAACAATAGCCGATCAGAATACGTTAGGTAAATTTCAACCACCTGTATAGTCTAATTCTGTAAAATATTTGGCTTCGGTTGTCCGCCGAACTTTTTTGTTCATTGAGGGCCTCATCGACATGACCTGTATTACAGGATTTACGCTGTAGCAAAATCCTACGCTAGCTGTATGAGTAGAAATGCTGTATGACAAAGGCACGGGCGCCCGACAACTGGGTCGAGGCAGGTGGAGCCGGCCAGAGGTCATGCTCGTATCAATCACCCTTGACCCCGTCCACCGCCCCCGGCGGATAGGTACTCAACAGTGCGCTCATTGGCTCATTGGTTTGTCTCAGTGATTCCAATCACAGTCAGTTCAGTGTGCGTGCTGCGTGTGAGATCACAGCGAAGCACGATACCGCCATAACCCTATACTTGGAAGAGGCCTTCTGGACGGCGTTGCCAGTTAATGGGGTGGGGGGAGAAATTCGACATACAAATAAGTTTCTAAAATAAAATGGTCAGTGGATGAATAGCATAACATTTCTTTCAACGTTCACTCGTTTTCATAAAAAAGACGAAGAGAAGAAATAACGTTGAAGCATATGACTATTAAGCGAGCCAATACTTTTTTTAAATTTATGTTTATAGAAGGGTGCAATGTAATTGCAGTCACACTTCACTTGTATTTTTTTAGCGATTGCAATTTGAATTAGTGATCATTCCGTACACGGTCTGAAGCTATCGGGATAAATAATTGAAATACCTGGGTGAATTGCGCCACCCATGTGCCGATGAGTTTGAATTTTTCCGCTTTGCGATAAAAAAACAACTGTTTTGCAAGTAGGACGGCTTCCGTTGACCAAACGTTTATTATCATCTCAAAGGGCGGCGACCACCTCCCCGTCCCTCCTCGACCCCTCCCCTTTATTTACACGACGAAGTCCCGTCCCTCACCGCCGACTGGTCACGTGATTGGCCTCGCCCGAGGCCCAGCCGACTGACCCGGAGCGCGGTAGGCGTCATGCCATGCCGCTTTAATCACTCACCACATCGCGGCTACTGTTCAGAGAGCCGTGACTCCAGAAACGTCGTGGCGGAGCGGTTAAGCGTTAGGCTATGGATCGCGGGGTCGCGGGTCCGGTCCGCGCCGGGGTTGTCCGTTTTCCACAGACCGGTTCTGGCCGGCTCAGGCGAGATGGATATATCTTTTGAGGTTATGACCTCACGAGCACTATGAATACAATCGACATTCGTTGACTCTTGTTCGGTCATAAGATATTAGCCGATTATATGTTTGTGTATGGAAATATCTCTTTTCTAATTCGCAAAAAGTAGCCGACTCACTTTATCATCATATAACTCACTTGACGTCATTGCACTGGCAAGTGAGTTGCTAGAAATGTGACCTCGTCAGAACCATTTTGCAGGTTGTTAAAAGGACAGACAAGTCAATTGGCTGCGGTGACTATGCAACCTGCCCTGATCATGTAAACGGCATTGTGACTAGTTCAGCCACGAACACATTCCGCATTTTCCTAGAAAGAACTAACGGCACGCTCGGTGCCGCGGAGGGTATGCCAACCTGACAGACCCGCACTGCCCAGCGCTCCGCTAGCCCGGAGGCGGTTGGCGAGGCTGACCCCACTGACCTCGCTCCGCGACCAGACTCTCGGTCACTCACGCCACAACCGAGAGGCGCCAGCCTCGACGCAGGGGCATCTGGCGCCATTCATGCTGCCTCCGAACACGGTGATTGGTTTACTGCAGAGTCACGTGGTTGGGGCATCAGTGGCGTAGTCAGGAATTCGGTTACCAATCTCACCAACAGATGGCTCTGACCGACGATTTTTAAATACGGAGTGATCTAAAGGTAGGTGACATAATACGAGCTTACAGCTGCAATGATGATGGCACATGTAGGCTACATTCCAAGTTTCATGATAATCTGACAAATAGTTCCCAAGATACAGATGCAAACTCTAACCACTACGGATACCCCACATTAATTCAGCGGTGACCTGTACATACAGTGGGTCAGGGGTGTAGGATCGCAAAATAGGTTGGGGGGGCTGAACCCCGGACGCCGGTGGGGCGGCGACGAAAGGTGCTGAGCGGGGGGGGGGGGGCAGCAGTGGAAAAGGTGTTGACCGGGGGGGGGGGGGAGGGAGCGTGGACCATGGTGGTGAAAAGCGGGTCTATGACTTGAGTGATATGACTTTTTCTCCCCCTGGATCCAAGTTCAGGCTTATAAAATAAGGCGTAGGTATTTATATTCCGGCTCAACGTTTTGCAACCACATTTATGCAGTGTATGTTCCCGCTCTTTTCAAATGCAAAGTGATGCCACTAAAACGGTATATGTATGCTCTTCTTATACTTAAGGCTGATGAGAGATTCAATTTCTTGATTGATTCAGTATTTAGATTCCTATCCCCTAGTTTGGCAAACTGTTTCGGGGGTTCCTTGGAGGTCCCCTGCACTTTCCTAAAATCTAGGTACTCATTTTTCACCCACTTCATTTCGGAAGGGTCAAGTTTTTGTGTAAAGATTGTAGACTGTTTAATGGCTCCCTTTTGGCTGTTTCAGGGACCTCCTCGACTACTTCTAGGGCCACGATAGCGGTATCGACAAATTAGGCGGATTGTGATCGGTAAAACAGGACAGTAACAGAACAATTTATGTTGTAGTATTTCGCAAAACCCCCACATTCTGCATAGCATTGGAAGCATAATTTTGTTTTTAAAGTTGTAGGTCGTGTAGCCACACGAATACTCTCAAAATGCACGAAACAATTGCAGGCACGTACCTAGGATTTGGCCAAGGGGGGGGGGGCGGAGGATCCCGGGGGCCTCCTCTCTACAGAGGGCAAGGGAGGATCTAGTCGAGCGTTTTTGTGGGGGGGGGGGGGGGAGTTACAGGTCGGCCGACATGCCGGGTCTGATGGATGAATTCTGACGACCGGGGGAGGGGGAGCGAGTATGTCGAGATCAAAAGGCATTTCGTCTTCGCCGCTTCTAAGATGAAGCTTTATCGTTATAAGTCACTCGGCTCAGTAGTTTAAGTTAAATCCACCTATACAAGTGCGTCGCCACGGATTTCTTACTGGGGGGGGGGGGGGGGGCGTATCAACCGACTTAAAAACCCAGAAGTTGATATTGTAACCGCACTTTTAGCCTAATGCATTAGTAGCATACAGTAGCGATCTCTCTTATTGACCTGTTAACGAACCGGCGGCGCGAAGCGCTGCGCAAATTTGCACACAAAAAAAAGTTTGTCAAAACACAGCTCCAAAACACAAATTTTACCACCCTTTTAGTATGCTAGTACAAGCCGGAGTTCCTTAACAGTATAGGTAGTCGACTACAGAATGATGTTCCACTTTTCACAGGCAAATATTTGCCTGGAGTGGTAGGCTGTGCCGCATCACACGGGCTGAGTTCACAAATTATAACTTTGTCCTAATGCTCACAATCGACAGGCGTTTAATTGCGTGATAAACGGCACAACTATTATAGCGCTCCAGTCAACTGATAGCTTCTGAGGAGTGGAACATCATTCTGTAGTCGACTATACACTTAAGGGAATTTTGATTCAATTTGACACGGTTGGTGTTATTACAGTTACCTTTCTTATTGATTGGTGTATGAATCGGAGGCGCGGAGCGCCGAGAAAATTTGCAAAAGCATTTGTCAAAACACTGCTCCAAATCACAAATTTTACAACTCTTTTAGTATGGTAGTACAAGCCGGAGTTCCTTCACACTCCACAGTACACATATGAATTCCGATTCAATTTGACACGGTTGGTTGGTGTAATTACAGTCACGGTCTAGTATTGACTTGACCTACCTGTACGTACACAAATTTGCAAAAAAAAAAATCAAAACACAGAGGGACCTCCTCTCTAGAGAGAACCACCTCTCTACTGTGGGCCTCCTCTTTTCACAGGGCCTATCAACTACAGAAGGCCTCCTCTCTACAGAGGACCTCCTTTCTACTGAGAGTTTATCTCTTTCAGAGGGCACCCTTTCTTCAGAGGACCTCCTCTCTAGTCTCTACAGGGGACCTCCTCTCTACAGAGGACCTCATCTCTGCAAAGGGCCTCCGGCCTCCTCTCTACTGAGGGAGTCCTCTCTACAGACGGCATCCTCTCTTCAGAGGGCCTCCTCTCTACAGCGGGCCTCCTCTCTTCAGAGGGCCTTCTGCTTTCAGGCGGTCTCCTTTCTACAGAGGGCCTCCTCTCTACAGAGGGCCTTCTTTCTACAGATGGTCTCTTCTCTACAGAGGGCCTCCTTTCTACAGAGGGCCTCCTCTCTAAAGGGGCCTCCTCTCTACAGAGGGGCCTCCTCTTACAGAGGGCCTCCTCTCTACTGAGGAGTCAGAGGGGCCCTAGCGGTCAGACACAGACACTAGCAGTTATTCACAGGAGGCCCCAGGAAGCAAGAAGGACCCTAGCTGTCAGACTGGTCAGAGGCCCTGAATATCCTGACGTGATTTTTGGGATTCCCTTGAATTTCTTTCGCCTCCGACGTGATTTTGGTTCCCGTGGCCTTCGGCCCACGGGGCCTCCTGAAAACCCCGAGGGGGGGGGGGGCACCCCGTCCATCTTGGGTACGTCCCTGAACAATTGTCCTCATCGTTCGTCCAACCGTCCGAGTTCCACCCACATGGCCGGCTTGCACCCACCCCTAAACAAACGAAACGAAGCCGTCAAGTGTCGTGCCTTTGTTTTGTTGTGTTTTTCTGCTTTCTGCGCCGCTTTAGCGTGCGTTCGGCATCCGGAAAATATCGTTTGGATATTCTCGGCCGGAAAATTATTGGTGAAAGCCTATCTTCAACATGTCTCGTTATCGCGATACCGAACGTAATCCCCGATAATTATCGCTGATCCCGGATAATTTTCCCTGATTATCCGGATGCCGAACGCACGCATAGAAACATGGCAAAGTTTTGTGCTGTATCGTCAGCTGATAATGTCTGCGATGGCGTCAAATTCCGTAAAAAGGATTTGGCTTTCTTCTGAAGGCGAGACATAAGAGATATCTTGGAAAAAAGATGAAAAAAAACAGTTAAAAGTTAGTGAATGTGCAAATTTCTTTCACCAAATCCTTTTAAGATAATGCCAATTTATTTTTATTCATTATGACGTTATCATTTTAAAAATTTGACATAATCATAAACATAATCAGCTGACGATATTTCACCGGCCTTGATTTCACCTCTATTTTACTAGTCTTGTTACAAAAACGGTGTGACAACGTTCGGGAGGTGAGGTCTATAGATGGCCTTGGGTGAGATAACCCACATAAATATATAAAGATATTCGTTCGTGTAAAATACCGCAACCGAAGTTGCTTGGTGACGCCTGCTGTACTGGTGTCCTAACATGCTGAACAATTGATTATTTCAGGCTTGCTAAAACCACAGTTGATTTTTATGTGTACCTTCCTGGTTTTGTTTTGCTAGTATGTTCTTTCAAATGACTCGAAAGTCATTTTATAAATTTGATTTACTCCCTCCATTGCAATGCACATTTTCAAAGCCCCCAGTTAGTTTTAAGGCCAAAATTGGGTAGTTAGTCGTAAAGCAGAGAGGCGCTTTACCCAGACTCCAGAGATGCTTTCTAATCGGACCAAACCTTACCAAACCTGACCTAAACTCACCTACAACCTACAACCAAAAACCTGCAACCTACAACCTAAAATCTAGCACCTAAAATCTAAAACCTACACCCTACAGTCTAACCTATAGCGCATCTCCTTGGTTGCAAAAAGAAGTGTGACGCCTGCTTTACTACTACCCAAAATTGTAACTTTGCCAAGTTGAGCTTTCTTTAATTTGTCCATATTTTATAATGTTGGGGGGGCTGCCTGGCAAGTTGGGGGGGCTGACCAGCAGGTTGGGGGGGGGCTGAAGCCCCCCCAACTGTATAGGATCCTACGCCCCTGCAGTGGGTCTATTTAAGATCTCCAGAGCCACCACGTGGCGCTACGGTCGGGGTAGGGCGAGTCCAAATCCCGAGGGAAGTGAGGTCACCGGTCATTGTGGGGGAAGGAGGGAGGGGGAGTGACGCGGTATCACGGCGCATAGGGCGTGCGTAGCGCCGGGAGTGGGCCGCCCAGGGCCGCCCGCCACTGCGCCGCGGCTGAGGGGAGGGGATGATGGTTGCGGGTGCGTTCACTCCGGTATGGTGGTATCCTGTTCATGTGGCACCGGCAAGAATGCGACTGAAGGGAATCATTATCTCAAACAAACGGGCAAGCCAGAGGCAGCGTCAGTTCCAGCGAAAATGTTGAACAATGATATTTGAAATCTTAGACGTATTCATAGCATGCAACTATTTCGATATTTCGACTATTCAGTCGATAGTTGCATGATGCTTTTCATGATGCATGATAAGGCTTTTCTAAACTGTTATTTGAGTTAGATATTTTTCATTTGGCACGTTCAGGTTTGGTGGGTTTTATAGGGTCGAAAAGAAGCAGAAAAGAAAAAAAAAGTTGAAATGGTTTCAGACAAATGACCAAAAACATTTTTTTAAAGATGAAACTTAGCTTAACATTTAGGTATAAGCGATAATTTTGACTTTTGGAGAGGATTTTGGGGAAAGATATCATCGTGCTTATCTCTGCTGCAGTAGAAGTAAAGGTTTTGGTTCGTGTCTAGATAAAACCTGACCCGGGAGTGGGGCTCGAACTCACGACATCGCATTCAGCTCACAGGTTTGAGGTTACCCAACCTCAACGCTACGCAGCTTGCTCAGTGTTTCGGCTAAAGTTCGGCCAAAGTGTCTGACGTCTGTTAATGTCACGAGGCGAAACCCCAAGGCAAATGTCCGTCCCGGTAGCTCGGTCGGTAGAGTGCTGGACTCCATGTGCCATGTGGCGAGAGCGCACGTCCCGGTTGCAAAAGTCCGGGTTCGAAACGCGACGTGTGCTTGACGTATTTGAGCGGCTCCTGACGGGTATGATTGTGGTTGGTGGCAGGCCGCTGCCATGGCGAAGTCAGTGAGGGGACCGGCCGTGCGAGGCTATGTGCGCACGTTAAAATTTGGACTCTTAATTCTGCCATAGACCAGGAATTGCTTGATCGGAGGGTAGAGAGCAGGGTCAACGCAACAAGCTCAGCTTAGCGGGGACTTTGTCCTTGTAATTCCTTTCTTTCAAAAGGTTCGGGCCAAATTCATACTAAAAAAGGGGGAGCCGAGCCAGGTTGGGCCGGGTTGAACCCGATTGGACCGGTGTCTTATACGATATCATGTTCAGACAAAACGGAGGCTAATTTCGGGTCAAATATTTTTATTAACTTATCTTATTGTTTTTAGCTTACACGCCTAATAACTTTTAGCTTTTTTAACTCCAGACTTCATGCACAAAAATGTGGCATTCGTCCACTTCTCCTCATCTTCTCTTAGCGACTTGATTTGGCCTTAAAGGCCCATCTTACCAGCAAAAAAAAAAAATCACCTGCGTGATAATTATTTGCCAAAGGGCGCTCTACGCATGAAACGCCAGCCGGTCAAAAATTGTATTGTATTGTATTGTATTGAACAATCATGAGCGATCCACATTCTGAAAGTGCGTGGCGATTACTGCTCAGAATCCGTATCCGCGGTTACTAATCTAAACATTCACAGCATTCACACATTCGCTCACGTCAAAGCACGAACAGAGACACTTTCGTAATACCACAGGTACAACTCACCCACCCACCAACCCGTTGGTCAGCGACGATCAGTTGATGCCCCGTCCACTATCGCGGCTTTAACAGATCGGGCAAAGGGGGCGGGAGACAGCTGCGACAGCTGAGTTGGGAGACTGTTGAGAAGAGCTGCGGCTCGATAGCCGAACCGCCGCCTACCCGTTTCCAGCCGTGGTCGCGGAAGGTGAAAGAGGTGGTCTTGCCTGGAGTGTCTCTCCCGGACAGCGCTGTTTGTGACGAACATGGTTGCCAATTCCTCGGGTTCGCCGCGCTGTATGGCTTTGTGGGCGATAACAAGGGTTTGGTAATCAGCCATATGACGCGGGGACAACCACCCGAGCTTTTTTCGCAGGTCAGAGACATGGGCAAATTTACGGCGACCGAAAATGACTCTAGCAGCAAAGTTCAAAATTTTTTGGAGACGATCAAAAAAATTTTGGGACCCATTGCCATAAACTGAGAGGTAGAACTGGATGTGTGAGATAACGAGTGCTGTCACGAGCGTTCTAATGATGCCATCCGGGAGACTGTGGTGCGCATGGGAGAGACCGATCAATAGTCCCGTACACCGGCGGCTGAGTTCGGAGACGTGAGCGTCCCAGGATAGATTATTGTCAAAAGTGACGCCCAGGTTCCCCACCTGCACGCACGGCTGCAACGCTGCGTCACGGAACGATACCCTGAAATCTGGCAATTTGCGTAAATTTTGACGACTGCCGAAGACAATGAGCTGTGTTTTACTGGCGTTGACCTTCAGGGCGTTAGCGCAGAACCATTCGTTGAGTGACGCGAGCGAAACCTCCATGCGCGAGATGAGAACTCCAAGGTCCCTGGCAGGACCGCTAACCAATACTTGGGTGTCGTCGGCATATTGAAAGACTACTGCATCACCCGCGTACAGCGATAAGTTGTTAGAGAAGATGGTGAAAAGTAACGGCCCTAACGCGGAGCCCTGGAAGACACCCATGGTATTAGGAAGAGGCCGAGACAGTACTTCCGGACCCATTGTTCAACGACACGCTCTGGGTGTGTCCATTAACCCGCGCGGGGCTGGGGGGGTAAATTTTACCCCCCCTCGCGAATTTTTGCAATATCTCAAAAACGGCGGCGCGCAGCGCCGCCAAACTTTCAGTACCTTTTGTTACATCAATTTGACACGTTCCCTGAAAATTTGAGCGAAATCCGTCGGAATTTTTTTTGAGAAATTGACGTTTTAGTGACGTCAAGTTCGCCATTTTCGCCTCAAAAACGGCAAAATTTCAAACGCCGCTAACATCTTCATTTTTAAAGGAATCAAGACGTAACAAAAAAGTTTATACGTAATTCTACTTTGTCTATCAAATGGCTATCTCGGTTTTTTGAAAATTTTGGATTTTGGCCCAAATTTTTCCAAAAAACTGACTTTTGGGAAAATAATTATAAAATCCAAAATTTTGAGTGTATCGAAAAAAAAGGAATATATGTCAGAGGAGTGGTCTATGTGCACCTACATACCAATTTTTAGAAGAATCGGTTAAAAAATGTGGGAGTTAAAAAACATTTTATGACGTCACGACACAAAAAAATGAAAAATGACTTTTTGGAAGTTGTAGACCTCGTACGGAAACAAAAATAGCACCATTCGATTCGCCGTGAAAAACTGCATCAGATAGACACCTTTTTAGGGCTTAACAACCAACTTCAAAATTTGACCTCACTTGACCTGACCTTGACCTGACCTCGACCTGAAATTAATCCAGAGGTGGTCCATATCACTTATTGAGTGTGCCTATTGAATTCTATGAGTAAAATGACCCATAAAACATGTGTCGCACATGCCCTTTTCTATATTTTGTTTTTGGTGACCTGACCTGACCTGACCTGACCTGACCTTGACCTTGACCTTGACCTCTGAATGATATTGTATGCAACGAATATTGTCTTGGTAGCCTAAGAACACGTTTTGGGCAATCAGTCTCAGTCCATGACTCCATTCTTCGGCAACTACGGTGCAAGGCCGATACTGTAGGAACTTGCAATTTGTACCCTTGACCTGACCTTGACCTGACCTCAAACTTTAAATTAAGTACATGTTTTTAGTTGTTCGTGATGAGATCTTTCGATTGGCGTTTGAATTTTCCAAATCGGACCATTAGTTCGGGAGATAACAGGGGGGGGGTAAAATTTACACCCCCCCCCCAGCCCCGCGCGTTCGGCTGGAGACCCCAGCCCCGCGCGGGTTAAAGGGACTATCCCACCTTTAACATGGGGTTTGAGTTGAGATAGCCAAGTTTGCGGCGAGGTTCAGAAACCACTATCTATCTAGGTTGCAACCCCCGCGGACTCTTGGTGTTGAAGAAATTCGTTCCCTTCATTTGAAAATGGGCCTTGTGCATTGTGCAAGGCCCTAGAGCACTTCACGGATAGGCTTTTCAGGATCCGGCCCGGCCCATATCCGGCAAGTCATATCCAGATCCGCCCATTATCCGTGTTTCTTTGAATTTCAAAATCCGGCCCGCCCATGGCCCGTGTCTCAGCCATACATCCAAAAAATATCCATAATAATCCGTTTCATTACAAACCGGTTGTGACTGTGAGACTATCAGCATATCGCCATAAGATCCAAACGTTGGACACTAGGAAGCTATCAAATTGTAATAACAGCAATCTTAGCCACTGCAAAATACATTTTGTGGTAAAAGCTGCATTGCTAAGGATAGGGGTAACACATTGACATGGACCTCAGCATTTCACAAGGTTGGCTATCATTAGAATTGTTAAGAATCTACTGTGGTCTATAAAAGGAAGAGTACTTATTCATATAGCAAAACCACAATCAATAAGTAAGTCAAATGGTAGGTAATAATAAGTATAATACAATGAATAAATAAAGTTTCATGACATTGGCAACATTCTATATGGGAAAAGGCAGAATCAAAACACCTCAAAACACATTGTTTGGAAACTAGCCTTGGAATGTGGTCTGACACACTCTACAAAGAATTTGGCACTGAAAACCCAGCTGAAAAGGTAGGTATTAAATAGCCTTGAGCCTGACTGGTCCTCAAATGAAAGGAAGATAAGTTAAACCGGCATTTTGTCGTATCAACAAGACGACACAACACAATACACAGACAAAATTGACGATAGTGGCGCAAAAAAGCAAGCAAGGATTGATTTTTTTAAGATCCGCTCTCTCTTTATGAAATAGGCGAGCTGATGACGTAATATTGATTCGTTTACCTTTTAAAGGGACCCTCCCACCTTAACATTAGATTTGAGTTGAGATAGCCAAAATGGGGTCCCTGGCTCACAATTACCGGTTTCGGCACTCACAACATCGAGAAATGCCTTAAATCGGAAATATTGAATTTCAAAATTGCAGCATTTTGATTCAGAGGGGCTAATGCATAGGAATACCCCTCTGAATGTGTGACGTCAGCGCAGATATCTAACGATTTTTAAATGTTTGACTAAAACGTTTTGTAGCACGCGCTGGTATATGCTGCTTTGCGCGCAACAAATGCCGCACTTTCAAATAAAGTCGCTATAGGAACAGCGGAGATCCCAAAAAGTAAACCTTACCTTACCTTACCTTACCAATACAGAATTTTGAGGCCTATAAGGCCTGTAGGGATCTGATCTCATCGAGCTCCTTACTAGAGACAGTCATGAATCTTGGGCTGGGATGTCAAAGGATGCATCACCCCAGTGAGAGTCGAGACGGGCTTTGAAGATATTGACAGACGTAGAGAGGACCACAGAGGCAGGAAGCGCATTCCAGTCGTTGATGGCGCGGACCGACAGAGTGTGTCTCCTGGGTCTTGAAGCAGCTTGAGGCTTCAGCAGCTTCAGAGCATGTCCTCTGGTGACAGATGAGACTGCCTGCTCGAAAAACTGGTCCGGCCGTACGTTGACTCCTCCCGTCAAAATCTGGAAGATGGCGATTACGTCTCCTCTCCGTCTTCGGTGATATAGTGATGGGAGCTTGAGTCGCCGGAGGCGTTCCTGGTAGGGCAAGTGTCTTAGCTCACGGACCAGTTTGGTTGCTCTCCGCTGCACTCGTTCAATCAGCCTCTGATCAGCTCGGTTGAAGGGCCCCCAGATGAGGTTCCCATATTCTAGATGGGGTCGTACCAGCGTTTTGAAGAGAATCGGCAGGGTAGTCGCATCAATGCAAATGAACGATCTTTTTATCAGTGCGAGCATTTGGTTGCCCTTTGCAGCTGCAGACGCGGCCTGCTTACGAAACTTCAGGTCAGAATCCAGCTGAACCCCCAGGTCCTTCTCTACTTCAACCGTATTCAGCTGGAGACCATTCATGGTGTATGAGTGCCCAGGATTCCTAGGGCCGAGATGAAGGACCTTGCACTTTGATTCATTGAACGGCAGTTGCCACTTCTCCGACCACTTGGCCACTTCTTCAATGTCTCGCTGGATTGAGCTTGTTCCAGTGGACGATGGTGTTCCGAAGATTTTGGTATCATCTGCAAAGACCTTGATGGAGCTCTGCACGGATTCGGGTAAGTCATTGATAAATATGATGAACAGCATTGGCCCGAGGACTGACCCTTGAGGAACCCCACTGGTCACAGGCACCCAAGGCGAGCAGTGTCCTCTGATCACCACCTGTTGACGCCGGTCCGATAGGAAGGAGGCAATCCAGCCCTTTAACCTTCCTGTGATACCGTATCCCTCGAGTTTATTCAGGAGTCTCAGGTGTGGCACAGAGTCAAAAGCCTTTCTGAAGTCGAGATACACCGCATCAACTGGTTCGCCATTCTCTATGCACTTGGTCCACTCATCCAGCACTTCAAGAAGCTGGGTCATGCAGGATCGCTGTGGTCTGAAGCCGTGCTGGTGGTTCGATAGGAGGTTGGCTTCTTCCAGGTGAGTCATGAGATGATCTCGGATCAGGGATTCAAGTACCTTGCAAGGAATTGCAGTCAAGCTCACTGGGCGATAATTGCCTGGGTCCAGCCTGTCCCCCTTCTTCAGAATAGGTACTACGGTGCCAAGCTTCCAGTCGTCTGGAAGACAGCCAGACTGAATGGACTTGTTGTAGATGATGGATAGTGGGACCGCCAGCTGAGCAGCCGCCTCGATCAAGACCCTAGGGTGGATTCTGTCTGGCCCTGGGGAGCTAGAGCTCTTGAGTCGCATCAACTTGTGTTTAACCATGTCGGCCGTGACCGTCAGGTCGCGAAGGTTCAGTGACTGGCCAGGTGGAGCAAGAGATGGTATAACAGAGGCATCCTCGTTGGTAAATACCGAAGAAAAGTACTTGTTCAGGATGCTAGCCTTTGTGACGTCATCTCTGATTACCAATCCGTTCTCATCTCTCAAGGCGTCAATGCCAACCTTGGTTTTGAGTCTCGAGTTGGAGTATTTCCAGAAGGCCTTTGGGTTGTCCTTTAGCTCTTTTGACAGTCTGAACTCAAAGGTACGTCTCAGCTCTCTGGTAAGCTTTCTCAGTCTGTTCCTGCATCGGCAGTACCTGGCGTAGTCCACAGGGTCCCTGGTGTGAGCATACATATTCCAAAGCAGGCTTTTCTCACGCCTGAGCCTCTGCGCTCGGTTATCAATGTACAGGTTCTTGTTAGGTCTGTGGTGCGTCACCGGCACTGTACGAGCAACTGCCTCTCTGAGGGAGCTCACAAAATAGTGGTAGGCGCGATGCACGTTGCTATCATGCATCACAGTCCAGTCCACATCTTGGAGCACACTCCTCAGTAGATTGTAGTTGGCTCTGTTGTAGTTCAGATGGGGACCGATTGGGATCCCTTTCGTAGTGTAACATTTCAGACTGAACTCCAGAATGACATGGTCACTGAGGCCAAGACCTGGTGAGTGCTGCAAGTCCTGTACCATCCCTTCCTCGTTGGTGAAGATGAGGTCAAGCATACTTGGGATTTGACCTAAACGATACCTTGTTGGTGCAGTGACATGCTGGGTAAGAAAATGGTCTTGCACACATGAGAGCAGTGCATGAGAATGATGTCCAGGGGGCTCGTCTGAGAAATAGGACGCCCAGTCAATCTGTGGAACGTTGAAGTCTCCGACTACCAGAATGTGAGAAGGACTCAAATTTCCAGCCAGTGACAGACTTCTATCCAGCTCAGTTATGCCCAGATGTCTGTCTCCGCACGGACTCAGGTAAATACACCCAATCAAGAGTTTGTCCCCATTGCGAAGGTCGATCATAATCCATATCTGCTCCATGGATGTGGGTGGGTTCGTTTGAAGAGTTACTTCATGAGATGGCAGGTGCTCCTTTACATATATGCACACACCTCGTTGTCCACTCGCCCCGAGATTGGGTCTTGACAGGTCCACATTTACATAAATGTTGTACTTGGGGAGGGCCAGTAGAGCAGGGTGAATAGGAAGAATCTGGGCCTTAGGAACAACTTCTGTGATGAGAATGACATCAGGCTCATTCTGTGCAATTACCATAGACAGGTCGTCCCTCTTGTTGATTAACTGATCGGCATTTGTATAAATGACTTTGATTTGCTTTGCTTGATCACTAATACCCGACCCATATAGTCAATTTTGGTTGCTGTCAGCATGTGGCCGTGCTGACTCTGTTTGGTTAGGCTGGGCGTTCGCAGGTCTGTCAGCCTGTTTCAAAGTGCTTGAGCTGGGGTTAGGGTTGGGTGCTGGGTGAGTCGAAGAGTTTGGGTGAGAATGAGTAGCCTCATTGTTGTTCATCCTCACTATCTTCCCCTTCCTGATAGTCAGGTGCTCCTCCCCTGCCAGCTTACGAGCAGCCAACTCCTCCCTGAGCCGTTTTCCTTCTTCCCTGTCTTTCTTTGAGAGATCAGGGGTGACATAGATCCTCTTCCATGTTGAGAGGTGTCTGAGTTGTGGAGCCATCCTCAGTACCTCTGCTTTTGCATCAATGCTGTCTAGAGAAACAATGAGAAGCCGGGGCCTTTCGTCACTCCTTTTGCCAGCTCTGAATGCCTTAGTTGGCCTGATGACTAGGCTCATGCCTTCTTTGATTACTTCTTTGAAGAGGTGAAGGTCCTTTTCCATTCTCTCAGACAGCGTCTCCCCTTCCTGTTCTGGCAGGTTATGTACCACTACATTTAGTTTTCTTCTCTCTTTGTCCATGAAGCTGTCGAACACTCGTGACATAGCATTGGTGGTTTCAGATAGACCATTGCGGTCAGTCTTGGGCTGGGTTGGAAGGATGTCAATTTTTGCACCCACATCCTTCACCACCTTCTCGCATGTTCCACGAACGATGTCAGCGTAAGACTCCCTCTGGGCATTTTGCTCTTTACAGACTCTTTCAAGAAGGTGTGAGTGATCCATGGTAGTTTTCTCCTGTTCTTTGATGGACTGAACGATGACCTTCATGTGCTCGCGCACTGAGTCAGCCATCTGTTGGACTTTTGTTTCTAGTTTTTGCAGTGCGTCTGCCTTACCGATTGGTGACTGAGTGGGATCAGTCCTGTTCCCCGTTCCAGGCCCCTGCTTTTTGCATGCATCGCAAAGCCATGACAAACATTTGTAATTCACAAGGGCATCGTGGGCCTTCCTCGGAATAGCCTGGCACTTGATGTGATACCAGGATTCACACCAGTCGCACTGGACGGCTTTATCCCCATCCAACACCTGCATTCCGCACAAGGCTTTTCCGGGGCCACCCTGGCATGTAGCAGATTCATTGGTTGACTCGCTTGTGTCGCTTGAAGAGCGGCTAATGCTCGTCATGCTACCAAATGGAGTGTAGACACTGGCATTCAGTTTACCTACTTCTTTTCCTTTTGCCTCCTCGCGGTTAGTTGCGGTTGTGTTAGAAATGCGGTCATTTGTCTCACCTGAATCCCTCTGGGCCTCCCCGGCCTTGCCCGGGGTCTTGTCACCTTTTAGCAGCCCGATCACTTTACCATTACCTGCACTTCCACTTTCATTTGTCGAAGCACCACGTTTTCCCGCTTCCGTGTTTTCCTCACGGCGTCCCGCGCCCGGCGGCGATGGTGGCGCGTTATCCACTTGTAGTGATGATCGTGTTCTCATTTGAAGTTTTGGCGGTGGAGTTCGGGTCATCGACATGATTGAGCGTACAGATATTTTTGGAATTTATCTTGATATACTTTTGAACTGGACAAGCTTCTTTCCAAAATTCAAGTTGCACGTCGTTACGAAGCCGCGCTCTATGCCAAGGTCACACAGGAAGGAAGTGATTGGCTGATAGAATCTGGACGGTAAATGGAAATCTCGGGAGCTCGATGGACACGTCCGACCCCTCCGAGATCCAAAACAAAAGTAAACAAAAGTAAAAGTCTAATATCTTGAAAACCGGTGAATATTTTTCGATGAAATTTGGTAGATATTCGTTTTTGCTCTTTCTGAACCGAGCGACATCCCTTCCATGCCAATTCATTTACTTTTTTGAAGGTGGGAGGGTCCCTTTAAGTTGAATTTCTGATCAGAAAATATTTTTTGGCGTCATTTACACTGAAAATGTTGATAACATCAGAATTTAATATCGTCTTGGATCGTTTTTATTTCTAAAAAAAAAAAAATCATCCACGAGGCATATTGCGCCAAGTTTAAAACTTTTTTTTGCAGCGTTTTATTCAGCTGGTTAAAAGCATCTGTTATTGCGCATGTGTTTCTAACCTTGCGCAGTGTTTGTTGCTGTCTGGAAGATTGAAAAATTCGAGAACGCATTATCGTTTTTATACATATTATATGGGGACTGTTCTCAGGACAAGTGAGTTATTAACACATTTTTTTACATGATTCGTATCTTATTCAGGAACCAGCGAGCCATGGTGGATATGATGCCATGGCGGTTGTTCTCGCTTCCTCGGTTAGGAACATGGCTGAGTCTGCAGATTTTATGTTGTGACCATCTATATTTAAAAATTTGGTTGGTGCTGCCATATACCTTACAGACTATCATGGCTCACAAAGGTATGCTTATAAATCTCATGTAAATCAATTAATACTTCTGCTGCAGTGCCTAACAAGTTAAGTTACCTAATTCTTAACATGAATATTGAATGCTACAATTTTATCCGTTCTGATCCGTGTTCAACATTCAATTCCCAAATCCGGCCCGCCCAGATCCGTTCTATTTTTCCAAATTTGGGATCCAATCCTATCCGGTCCACGGATTTATCCGTGGATAACGGATTTATCCGGCCCATGAAGTGCTCTACAAGGCCCTATCTTCAACATGGAGCGACCGTTAGTGTGACGTCACCTCGTTTAGTCATTCTGATTTAAATGGGTTTGTTCGTTAAAAAATCGCTTAAAACTTGGTCTTAACTTTGTTGTGGTGCCTACAGAGTAAAAAGAATCAGCTTTATGACAGTAATGTGGCCTGGGGAAGGAGGTAATTTTGGGCTGTGACGTCACATATTTGAAAGTTTGTGTTTGGAATATGGGAAGCCTAAGATTTTTAATGAAAAATAAATGCCAGAACCGTGTTCCTGGTCATCCAATCTATAAAGTCGGGCACAATTTAACTGGTTTTAACAACATTTTAGAAGGTGGGATAGTCCCTTTAACCCGCGCCCCACTGTGGTCTGCGTATAACACGCCCTACTAGGGGGGGGGGGGGGCTCTACATAGCCCCCCTCCTAACTCCGAAACTACTGGGCCGATCGTCAAAATTCAAACGGCGTCTGATAGCCCCGGAAAAACTGTCGAGCGAAACCTAATTTCACTGACCTCGAGGTCACCTATGACGTCACAGGTCAGGTCAAAGTAAAAATTATTAGCATTTTGGCTTGTTCACATTTTGGGCTCTGGCCGCCGTCTTACAAGTCAGATCAGGCTCATTTTTGGTTTCCACACTCGTGAACAGAGGCTCTAGATACCTTGAGGGTACCAAACTTGTACTTTGATTTTCAGGTGAGGGTCAGGTCATCACAAGTCACGGAAATATTATATCATGCATCGGTCACGTGACACATGTTTTATGGTCCATTTAAGCCATAGATTTCGAATTTGATGTCGTCTGTGTCATTCGAGGTCATTTTGAGTCGAATTTAGCTTAGGTCAGGTCACTTTCAGGTCACAAAAGGTCAAATTTTGAAGTTAAAATTTTCAACAAAAAAGGTGTCTATTGGATGCAGTTTGAGCTCAGAAACACGATGGTGCTATTTTTATTGGTGTACGATGTCAATTACGTACTGAAAAATTGATTTGAAAATTTAATAATTGTTAATTTTTTTGCAATAATGCGTATAACTTGGCCATTTTTTAAGATATTTAGCTAAAACTTGCTAGACTTAGTCATAAGCATGCGTTCTGTCACATATATTCCGTTTTTTTTCGAAAAGTCAAAAACATTTTGGAAAAAAATATAAAAATATACATTTTGAATATTATTGTATAAAATTTTCGAAATTTTCCAAATATTGAAAATCCGAGATAGCAGTTTCATAGCGCAGTCAATTCTGAGTCCCTTCATGCAAAGAAATTGGATCTAGCTTAAAAACTGAGCTCTTGGGAGCGATTGCCGTGGTTCAATGTTTTGCGTCGAAATCGGCCGAACATGACGTCACTCTGACGTCATTTCCGGCCGACCTATGGTAGCTACGAACTTCAAATTTTGACACAAGGTGTCAAATTGATGCAGCCGAAGGTACTGAAAGTTTGGCGTCGATACGTCAAGTGGTCTGGAAGTTATTGCAGAAAAACGGGAGGGGGGCTATGAATAGCCCCCCCCCCCCCAGTGGGGCCCGGGTTTAGATAGGCGGCGAACCAGGAAATTTCGATACCGTGCAGCATAAGTTTTTGCATCAGAAGCTCGTGGTCTATCACGTCAAAACATTTACTAAGATCGAGAAGGCATAGCATTGAGATCTCCCCCCTGTCGGTGGCGGCCAGGATGCGTTCAGTGACGGACAACAACGCGGTTTCAGTAGAGTGCCGGGGGCGGAAGCCGTGCTGTGAGGATGCCAGAAGGTGATTGTGAGAGAGGTGGATGTAGAGCTGCTGATGGACAATGCGCTCAACCACTTTCATGATTACAGGAACCAGGGAAATGGGCCGGAAGTTTGCGAGGTCTGAAGGATTGCCGGATTTGAACAGAGGGTGAACTATGGAATGTTTCCATAAATCGGGGATATCGGATTGAATTAAGCAGGTATTGATAATATGCAGGATGACACCACCGATAGCTCGGAATCCGGCTTTCAGCATGCGAACGCAGACACTGTCTGTACCGCAAGCACCCGAGCTACGCATGCTGAAAATCGTCCGCTCAAGCTCGGCAAGTGTGATTTCCCGAAGTTGAAAACTGCATGCGCCAACACGGGTAAGACGTACAGTGGGTCTATTTAAGATCTCCAGAGCCACCACGTGGCGCTACGGTCGGGGTAGGGCGAGTCCAACTCCCGAGGGGAGCGAGGTCACCGGTCATTGTGGGGGAAGGAGGGAGGAGGGGGGGGGGGGTGACGCGCTGCTGTCGCGGCGTGGAGCGTACGTAGCGCCGGGAGTGGGCCGCCCGCCACTGCGCTGCGGCTTGGGGGGGGGGGGGGGGATGCTGGTTGCGGGTGCGCTCCCTCAGGTATGGTGGTATCCCGGGTGGTGTTTCACCGGTGATGTCTGCTGACGTCACACTTCTGGTAGTTTTGGAGCAATGGGCTTGTTGACGTCTCCATGGAAACCCAATTTGACACGTAGTAATAGCAGCGTCCTGCGATCGCCGGTGAAATAACACCCTGTTCATTCATGTGAAGCCAGCAAGAATGCGACTGAAGGGAATAGCTATCTCAAACAAACGGGCAAGCGAAAGGCAACGCCTCAAACTTGCAGCAAAAATGCTAACCAATCATAATTGAAATCTAGGACCTATACTTTCAGTCGATCCTTGCATGATGTGTAAGGCTTTTCTAAATTTATAGTCAGTTGCATAATTTCTTTCATTATTTGGCACGCTCAGCCTTGATGGGTTTTTATCGGATCGAAAAGAATCACGAGCTGAAATGGGTCCAGAGAAACAACCAAAAATAAAAAATGAAAATTCATGAAATTCAGCAAAATATTAGAATACATATATAGGTGCGACAATTTTGACTTTGTTAACCCGCGCCCCGTAGGGCTACCGGCGGACCCTACCACCCGTAGGGGGGGGGGGCCGTTTCGGCCCCCCCTAAGATCTCGGAAAGTTACCGGCCGATTTTCAAAATTCAAACGGCGTTCGATAGCCCTACCCGGGAACTACCTTGTGACCAAATTTCATTGACCTAGGTCAAACCGATGACGTCACAGGTCAGGTCAAAGGTCAGATTTTCACCGTTCACAGGCAATTCAAGAAATGTGCTGTGAAATCGAGTAAATTGGTAATTTATTGAAAACCATCGATGGTATATTGTTCGTCAAACACATACTTTGCTATCTGAGGTCACTGATACCAGGTCAGGTCACAGCGAGGTCAGGTCACCGGGGGTCACAATATGAATGTGTCGTGTGATACATGTTTTATGGTCCATTTTACATGACAAATGCGATTATGTGGGTTAGGCAGCCTTTGGGGCCAGCCTAGGTCACGTTTTGGTGAAGGTCAGGTCAAGGTCAGGTCAAATTAGGTCAAATTTCAAAGTTGATATTTTTGCATAAAATGGGTATCGATTCGATGCAGCTCGTCACGGGGAGTCTAATGGTGGTCTTTGTTTTGCTCTACGAGTTCTAGAATTGCCAAAAATTGAGTTTGAAAATTTGACGTCATCATTTTTGAACAGTTTTTTCGCTATAACTTGGCCAAAAAACGAGGTATCGATCTGAAATTTGGTATGTAGATAGAAGATGGTAGGTACTATCACATATATTCCGGTTTTCTCGTAACTCAAAAAACGTTTTGGATTTTTTGGCTAATATATAAAAAAAAATGCTTTTTTGATTTTTGGGGATCAAAACTCAAAAATTTCAAAAATCCGAGATAGCAGTTTTGTAGCCCTGTCAATTCTACACGTTTTATGTCTTGATCATTTTTCTTTATCTTCAAAGCTGTAGGCCTGACAGGTCTTCTCGCGAAGGTCTTTTTTCGGTCGAAAATGACAGAACATGACGTCACTCTGACGTCATTTGTGGCCAACCTATCACAGACTCTGGAAAAATTTTTGGTCACAATGTGTAAAATTGATGCCCGGAGGGGTCCTGAAAGTTTGGTGGCGATATCTCCAGCCGTTTAGGAGATATCGACCGAAAAGGACAGGGGGGGCCGTTTCGCCCCCCCCCCCTATGGGGCGCGGGATTAAGAGGATATCGGGAATGATAAATCACCTTGCTTGTCAGTATTGCAGTAAAAGGAAAGGTTTTGGCTAGTGTCTAGATAAAACCAGAGCCGTGTGGGGCTCGAACCCACGACATCGCACTCGGCACACAGACCACCTAGCCCCAACGCTACGAACACCCGTCACCCTACGCCCCTGCGCAGCTTGCTGGATAGCGTTTCCGCCAAAATTGTTTGTTGAATGTCTGACGTCTGTGAATGTCACGAGGCCAAGCCCGAAGGTAAATGAGGGAGCCGAACCAGGTGCTGAAAATGAGGCCGCTTTTTGGTCCCGGCGTTTTATTCTCCGGGTGGGTTAGCCCCGTCCAGCGCTTAGCCTTTCGGGACCCTCTCAGAGCCGCGGTTGTTTTCGCCGCTCGGCCCATTCGAGATGCAAAGTTGATAGTCACACGAACTTTATTTGAGGCCCCTTAATATACGACTTCGAAACTAATCGATTCTACAAAACCTTTTTCTTCCATTTAATTGCATACATTTAACAGTGACTCCAGATTAGGCTGGTTTGGCTGGCCGTAAAAAAGCTTCGTGTGACTATTAACTTTGCATCTCGACTGGGGCGCGCGGCGAAAACAACCGCGACCCTGAGTGGGTCTCGAAAGGCTAAACGCTGGACGGGAAAAGTTACAAAACATGAACTCTGACTGGTCAGTTGAAATGTCTTTAGTCAGTGAACCACGCCTGGGCTGGAGGTGGTCAGTTCCCTGGCTTGCGCGACCTCGGGCAGGAGCTGTGGGACTTGTACATGGACAAATTGAATAGATGCTAGTGTAACGCTGGTGCGTTTCATTTTCCCTCCCTAAATCAACCCGTTCCCAAATTCATCCTTCATAACAGCAGCGCGCCGGCGACCAGACACCGCTGACCCGCCGACCATCTGGCCGACACCGGACGGCAGGACAAACACGGATCCGAGACCGCGCCGCCAAATGCTATTATCCTGCGGCCCTTACAGAGCCGTCTCACCGCCGCTGACCGTGGAAGGGTCCAGCAATGGGTCCCAACCCCGGTCAAGGGGGCGTATTTACAAATTGCAACCGAGCTCCGCCGTAGGGTATTTTATTTCCGCCGTAGTGTGTTTCACTTGGGGGATTTTCTACCATGCATCTGCCTGAGCTTAGGGTAATTACAATTTGTCGGCGACGTTAAAAAATGATGCACTTTTTTCGCAGTATAGGATATCGCATGTGCATATTTCTGCCTTTTTGGGTGCGCTTTATCGGTTTTTCGTGAGTAACTCACGTAAAAACCGTCCGATCGCGACGAAACTTTCAATGCCCCCGATTTTATCAATTTTACACCTACCCTGAAAATTTCACGACCCTGACCCAAATGACCTTTGACCTAGGTGACCTATTTCTCGAGACCATGTTTGGCCCGAATCGCGATTCGGCGTATGTCGGCTCGCATTAGCCGCGCGGTTGCAGTCTTCACGTGGTTTCAAGCGTTGAAACATGTGATATGATGCTGGTCCCATGCATTAGGGTGGGTGTCAAGGTCACCTGAAGGTCAGGTCAGCTCAATGACCTTTGATGACCTCGGTTCCTTATTCGAGTTTTACATGTTTCTAGGCTAGTTTTTGGAGCTGATTTCGAATTTAGCAACCATTTGAACATTACAGGGGGTGTAACGAAATTATACGGACACCTTTCTTCCCGCTGTAATTAAAAAGCAAAACAATCTGGTACTTTTTCTTTTAACTGAGCTTGTAGCCACCTTTCATAAAAACACAGTGGTGAATGTTCTGGAGCATTTCAGCCAATGAATTCTCCAGCACACTGGCTTTGATGCGGACCAACGCCGTCTAAAGTAACCTGTGCCTGCGGTTGAGCAGTGCTTATGGCGGGTGGCTCTTCATACACCTCCTGCTGAACAAGAACCCACAGGTTTTCAATTGAATTGGGATCGCGACTTTTTCCAAGTCATAAGCGTTAGCCCAGAATGATTGAAGAAGGTTCTATCGGGATCACTTTCCGTTCTTTTAGGGACTTCTAAGTAGCGCGCCGCCCCGCATGCAGACAGCGTGGCTTGAATCAGGCATCAGTGCGCGTTCAGAAATCGTGCCCTCCTATGCCGTCTGGTTGAGCGCCTCCAATCATGCTCCACCACCTTCCCTGAAAAGGCTCCACCCTTGCCTATGGGGCAAAATATAAGGGACAAAAACACAAAACAAGACAGATAAAAACAAAGCAAAATTAACTCATTACCTAATGAAATTCAGGCTGGAGCAAAAACATAGGTAATAGGTATCTATGTCAAATTAGAATGAAAGATTAAAATCAACCTGACCAGGCCTTACGGTCTGACCTGGTTCTAACCACCTTACTTCGCCTAACTTAACCCAATTCAACCTAGCCTACCACCACAACACCTGCAGAGGTACCTTCCTGGAAAAATGACGCCCAGGGAGGTGACTGTCCATTGTCCAACTTATTGGAATACTACCATGATTGCTTGTCAAAATGTGTGTCATCATGCTCTTGTTTGACAAGTGATGTATAATAAATGTGATATTCAATAATTATCTCCTGACTGTTGACTGTTGAGTGGTCAAAATATTCAAATAATCAGTACAATGCTGTGCATAATGCACACTAATCATGTTGTTTTTGTGTAGGCCCTGTGGCCTGTGCACATTGTTGTGTGCACTGATATGTGCACCTTAAGTAAAAAAGTGACTGGTGGACGGTGGTACATGACAAAAGGTTGTGCAACTGTGAAGTTCATGCCCTTGGTCAAGCTGGTACCAAATGCCTATAGCTATAGCAGGATCAGTGAGGGTTGTAGACATGCTACATACATTGTGCATTGAAGCTATTGGCACAAAGTTCATCCGTAATTACTATGCTTAACACCTAATGTAAGAAGCGACATAAATGCCCAGATGATTAAACTCTCTGGTCAGCATCACACAAATTTATTGACATACTTTGCAGGTACATATTTACATTCATGGCAAATACTTTCGATTTGATTCAGAAACTAGTTGCTAGTAAGCTTGCATTTTTGTAGGTATAACAACGACCATATATTAAATCATAAAAAACCTCATGGCATTCATCACATACCTTTTTACCGAACAAGTACCTAGCTACCATGCAATGATTCTAATTTTTTTCCGCAATCCATCTATATCTCAACTGACACACAATGAATTTGAAATACCGTAACAAAACCTATAACTGTACATAAGAAGAATGCAATACTACAAGAACTATGAATTTCTGAAGTTATTCTCACATGCTGGAATGTTGAAACTCTACTTTTGTCGTCCATTTCCACGTTTGATTGAGCCATCATATCGAACTGTTTTTGTTTTTCAGTCACAAACTTTCGCACAAATCTTGAATTTTTACGCATCATCTTGAACCATGCTCCAGTCTTTCCAACAAGGTACTATGTAACATCAAAGCAATTTTGATTTGTTACAACAGCTTCAGATCATGATAGGCTTGAGGTTTATTACACCATTTGCCAGACAAATCTCTACAAAATGTGTATCAATTCCCAAACTAAGTAATTGATCATATCCGTATTACCTATGTTTACATAAAGAAACTCAAATAATCCACAAATTATTATTGAAACACTCCCACTTCAAGAATTCACAGCAATAACAGTACAAGTTCAGAAGCAAACAAACATTGCGCCAGATTTCGTATGAAACGCGCCATCGTCCTGAAGTTTCTACCACAGACGGTAGTTCAACCGCAGAACCCCTGCCCACCTTACCCCACGGCGGAGCTCGGTTGCAATTTGTAAATACGCGTCAAGGGGGGGGGGGGACGGACGAACACAAAGGCACGCAGCCTCCTACGCGCGGCGAACGGACACCGTCAGCCCAGGGGGTCATCGTTTCTATGTTGCGCCATAGGGAAGGCTTTTTGGGTCAATCAGAAGGTAAATGACGTCAAAGGTCGTCCACTTTCTTTGCTGTTTTCTCAACTAAAACGGGATGAAGTGGAACGTTTTTGGTCTCAAATAGTTTAATAAGACATTTTCTACATGTTGTAAAGGTTATAATACCTAAAAACTTGTAGTCTTAGAGTTCTAGCGTAGCAGTGAATTAGGTGGGAATTACGATTTATGACAGTGGTTTAAGGAATTGAAGCAGAAATTAAGCTATTTTTTACATTTATTGCGCGCGTGTCACAATCTTCTGCTTGCAAATTTGTGTATTTCAATTGATAGGTATCAATTGTTAGTTGTTATTTGATACTTTTCTGTCTGGCATTTCTGAGTTTTTTTTTGTGATTATTACCAGCAAGTAGTTAATAAGAATTATCATATACTTTTGTAAATGTAGAAATATTGGTATGTATTCCAATACCAAACAAAATTGCATGTTTGTTTGTTTTAAGTGTGGTCAATTGTCTAAAGCCTAGATGGACAAAGGAAGCTGCAGTTGCTTCTGTAACTCATGTAAGCTGCCATAATTGATAAGTATCTGGACATCCACGGGGGAGCCATCCGCTTCTCTTCTGTCTTTGACAACCAGTACTTTTAGAATGAGCGAATGCCGAGTGCTTTGCATTACAAAGAACTTATACGGCCTTGTTACAAAGATCCGGTCCAACAGGCCTGCAGTCCGCACAGCCGGTAAATGTAAAGATGAAGTACAGTGAAGGTAAAAATTCTAACCTGACCTAACCTTACCTACTAACCAAAAACTTTCAACCTGCCAACCTACAATCTACAAACTTACAACCTACTAACCGAAAACCTACAATTTAAAGCCTACAATCTACCAACCTACAACTTAAAACCTATACTGACTCACGTCTCATTGTACTTCATCTTGATCTACACATTGCACAGCCTACACAGGCCTCAAGGCTCAAACTTCTGTGTGCACTATGGTGTCAGGAAATTGGCGAGTGGTTTGCTGAATATTTTTAGGTGAACAGGATTCCTGTCAAATTAAAAAATAATAATTATGAATGAGTAGGTATGTTTTGTGTTCGTTTTTTTATTGGTTTTAGGGCTCATGTCTTTTCTTCAATCCTTGTTAGCGCATAGGTATGATGGAGGAGTATCACTCTAACTCCCCTAGGCCCTAGTTTGATTAGAAGAAATGTTAACTATGTTATGACAGATCATGACCAAAGTACCTGAAGCAGCGTTTAAAGTCACATCTTGTTTACAGTGTCCCACCGACCAGCTGTGGTGACGCCAGTCGCCAACAGCTACAGCGCTTTTCCAGGAGGCTTCAGTTATTCTGTGACTGGTGACCAAGGCACGACACATCACCCAGCAACTCACAAGTAAGTGAATCTGTGTGTGTGAGCAATGTTAATGTGCCTATCTGTGCAGTTGTGGCAGCTCCCAAAAACAATTACCTAATTCAAAGGGGAAAATGACAATGGAGCATGGCTAATTTGCTATCATATTTAGTGCAGGCTAAGGTCAAAAGGTTGTGTCTACCGAGTCACATACAATAACAAACTGTTTTACACAGGTTGTTTGGCGAGTTGCTGACATTCATCGATTTAGGCAGCTCCTTTGCCATGGCATTTAGTGACTAAAATACAATTTTCCAAGCAAGGAAGTGACATTTTTTGTTTACTGAATAGTTATTCGTTTTACTGGGTATTATGCATCCTTCAGCCATCCTTAATTTGCATTTCATGGAAGGTTTTTGTTTTCAGTCTCGCTGGCGGAGAGTGTTGCTGAGCAGCTGACCAACTGCGGCTGCTGGAGCGTTTCTCAGTCGTCGACCTCCGTAGACTGTCAAGCCTCCCTGGCCTTCTGCGACTCAAGAAGGAGGGATTTTTATCTGTGTTTACCATACAAGAGACATTTTAATCTGACGATTCGATCGGATCTGGATCATGAATCCCGAGGCGGTGTGACAGATGGTCGAGGTCGGCGCGCCACGCCAGACGCCTTCTCGCGCGGGGCGTGCTCAGGTCAGTCAGGTTGCGCTGCCGGACTCTGCTCCGAGGAGAGAAGCACATAAGCGCAGTCAGGACGCGAGTGTGTTTGCACCGCCCCGGTCCCAGCAACCGCATGGCGGTGGGGACTCACAGCCCGGCTGATGGTTCCAGATCGTCTCAGCGCAGCTTCTTCTCCGGACCCCGGCGCGGCAGCGAGGCTGGTGGTTCGGAGCCGACTGATGGAGGACAGCAAAAGAACAGCAGGACAGGACAGCACCCTAACAGTAGCCTTCGGTCATGTGGCGAGAGCTGGGCCCCGGACCGGTCGAAAGGGTGCTCACTGCTGACTGCTCAGCTGAGTGGGTAATGTCCGCGTCTCGTTAGTGTCCCCGGCCAGGTCCTGAAGGGTAGATGAGGGCGGGATATTCTCCTTTATAGACGCAGAGCAATGCCAGAAGAATGGTTTTGCGATCGAGTTGCATGCGCTGTCCCCGCCTGTCGCTCCTGCTGCCGCCGGCGGGGTTGGCGCCAATGGCCATTGACGGGGCTGCTGTGTTTGTAAATTAGGTTGGATGGACCCCTGCTCTCAGAGTTTTGTGTTGGTCGCTGGTAACCCATGTTTTGTGGCCAGCGTGTTACGAACCCACGTAGTGGTTTGACCCCGTGGGGTGCTGTGAGACAGCGCGGAGCGACGCGTGGATGCTGCTGAAACACGCTGATGTTTGTGTGTACCTATCGTCATTTTGAAGTGCTGCTTGAGTTTGCTCGTTTGTTCTGTCTTACTGTTTTGTGTTTTCTACCAAGATAATGTCGATAAGATTGTTCAATAAAGTTTGAGTTGAGACTTCCGGACCGGGAAAGACTGAGACGTCTGAACCGGGGCCGGCAAAGGCGTCTAAGCCGGGACCGATTGAGGCAGGTGGACTGGGACCAACGAATGGCAGCCAGTTCTGGACCGAAAGAAGCAGGGCTGCATCCGATGCGCCACCACATACCGTATCACTGGCAGCCATATGCGTTCCTGTCGCAGGCCACCGTTCACGCTTCAGTTTCGGCGCTGGTGCCCCGGCCGGGTATATGCTCTGCTCGGTATACCTGACTGTTGTGAGCAAAACCTCGTAATCGTACGTCTAATGCTATAGTTGTTGTTCAAATCCGCGTAAATTATGACATTCTGGCAACTATGCTGACCCATAACCAAGCATAGGTCAATGTCGGGTCAGTCGGCTACGGTCGAAGTTATGGTGTTTTTCCAGCCGATAATGCATCAATATAAACTCCTTCCACACTGGTTTTTGTGGCACCACATTAGCATAAACCGGTTTGCAGGTTTGTAGAAGCTGGTATAACGTAATTTAATCGTTCAATATCGCTAAAGTCGTCTCAATTCCCAAAAACGTCCGCATATTGTACTGCATGCGGCTGCCTGATCCGTGAGGGTGGACGACCTTTGACGTCATTTCGTCAGCTGAGCAAATGTAAACAAACCGCCTGACGAGTTTACCTCCTAATATACGGCCTTGCGTCAGCCTGGGAAACAGGACACCACGGTGACTATAAATACGGTGATCTCATCTGGATTTGGTCACGTGATCATTTTCGAGCGCAGCGCACGTGCAGTTGTGGCGAGGGCACTTCCAGAAATTCTGGATCCATGCGATTTTGGAGCCAATGTAAAGTCTATGGGAAAATGGTTCATTTTTATTTGTTTTTCTTATCACACCTAAACTTTCAAGTTTTCTCAAAGATTCACCCTGATTCATGTGTAGAATTGATTGGTCTTTAACATGGTATCAATTTTAGATTTTTATCGGATAATTTCAAAAATCACTTACCATTTAAACTACCAAAAGAGGTGATTGCGGCTAAGCATTGTGACAGCCATATCATGTCATTGGGAAATTACGCTTTCTTGTGCATCTCCATTTTAACTGTTCTCGAAGTTAGTACCTACTGGATGATTCATGCGTAGAATTTGTTGAACTTTTGTCTTGTGTCACTGTTAATGCCTTTATGAAATAATTATTCAAGTAATTTCGCCCCGGCCGACATGGACGCCGTTGTGAGCCGGTTTTGGCGTCGGGGAGAGGGAGGGAGGGAGGGAGGGAGGGAGGGCGAGAGAGAGAGAGAGAGAGAGAGAGAGAGAGAGAGAGAGAGAGAGAGAGAGAGAGAGAGACGGAGACGGAGACGGAGACGGAGACGGAGACGGAGACGGAGACGGAGACGGAGACGGAGACGGAGACGGAGACGGAGACGGAGACGGAGACGGAGACGGAGACGGAGACGGAGAGAGAGAGAGAGAGAGAGAGAGAGAGAGAGAGAGAGAGAGAGAGAGAGAGAGAGAGAGAGAGAGAGAGAGAGAGAGAGAGAGAGAGAGAGAGATAAAGACCAGGGGCCATCGGTGAGGCGGGAGCTCCACGACAGGTACTGGGAGCGGGCTCGCCTTTTCCTCGTAGTGGCCCATCAAGGCTGGGCGGCGGCGGTACTAGTTTCGCAAGAGACAGAGACATGGAGCGACTCGGGACTCGTCTCAGTCCGGCCGCCACCCAGCCGCCCGCCGCGCCTGGCCGGGCTGCTGCTTCGCCGGCCGGATGGCGCGGGCGGCCCTCCCGGCTCCTGCCCGTCTGGGATGCGCTCCCCATCCGCAGGGCGTCGGCGGCGCCCAAGAGGCACAAGAATAACGGCGGTGCTGCGGGCGGCTTGTGGGGTGACGGTGCCGCGCTCCTTCCCCGGCTCCTCGCCGTCCGTCCCCCCTCCCCGGTGCCGTTTTCTTCCAGGGGAGGTGCCCCGGCCGCCGTGCCGGGGCGTAGCGCAGTCCGTGCTTTCAGCACAGCAAAATATCCACCCAGGCTAGATTAAGGTAATGACAAACTAGGATTAAGAGTGGCTACAGACTTCAGACTTTATGCAAACTTAACATTAAGATATTATATATGCAACTAAATGACACACATGGTGTTTGTTCTAACCTTCTCAACAGAAAGTGAACATGTCAGGACAGCACCCCTTGGTGACCATTATACTCAAGGGGTGT
Organism: Amphibalanus amphitrite; assembly: GCF_019059575.1. Classification (NCBI taxonomy): domain Eukaryota; kingdom Metazoa; phylum Arthropoda; class Thecostraca; order Balanomorpha; family Balanidae; genus Amphibalanus; species Amphibalanus amphitrite. The sequence continues at coordinate 101,514 of NW_024883293.1, forward strand.
AGGCACTGATCCCCCAGGGGTGAAGTGATAGGAGCACAAACATGAGTCACTAGTTAGCTCTGTGTCTTTCCTCCTGCAGGAAAAATATATGTGTGATACCCAATGTGACTGGTACCTGCATATTATAAAGCTGGAAATATTGTACAAAGTTATGACAACACAAGCAAACAATGCATGTTACTGCTCTTGTTATTCCTATATGAGACCTCACAAGACACAAAAATATGCATGGTAAAAAAGGGAGCAACAATACATTTCAAATGTAGCTTGTCATTAAAATGATCATGGATTTCACTACATCAAAAGTGAATGAAATTAAGTGATAATCAAAGACTCTGGAAAAGAAGATCAGCATAACCATAGATATGTAGACTACATATGTCTTGTTTCCAAAGCTAAAGTATGATCCTCAATGTTGTAAAAGTTGGTTGGCTTTTACAATAACTTTGAATAAAAAACAACATACCTATGGTAAACACAATTCAAGGAAATGCCAAGATCCATCCAACCTTTGACATGCCCTGTTTGGAATGCTGTTAAACATGCTAAGATCTTCTCAGAACAGGAAAAATCAACTCAAAAGGAACTCAAAATATTATCTTCTTTTATCACAAATAAAATCCCCATGAATTTCACAGTATTGTGACTGCAGAGCTCATTCAGTCAATCAGAGACTGTGCAGAGACTTCATCATTCAAACAGAGAATCAATGTGCAGAGACTAACACTTTAAAATCTACAGACTTTTCACAAACATCTTTCATGCTACAAGCTTATGCCTACTCAACACTTTTTTTCATGACTCAAATATGGTGGTGTTCATTTTAAGTGAAAACATTCATCCAGCACTAAGCAGATTATTTCTAAGCTCCACTAAGTCCCAATTTCTGCTATATTTCGCTTGGAGTCACTTCATAGTTTGAATTCAAGGTGCCTTGCGGATTTACCTCAGTTATGTAGATAAATACACAAGGATTTATGGGCTTTACCTCAGTTATGTAGCTGCTCCCTTAAATTAAGTTTCTTGTTAAATTTCATTGAGGCGTTGCAAGATGGGCTGTAGCCAAATTCTCTTTCCTGTTTAGCTGATGCTCATAATACCTCAACATTTTTCATTCCAATTTTTGTAGCTGTTAACAATTGATAAAGACCCATCTACCTAGACAACAATGACGTTACAGAGGAAACCCCTGGCTGTGTTTCACGGGCGCGCTGCCAGCTGCTGCCAGCGCATTCCGTGAGCTAGCATCAACCTCCGGTAGTGTTGGAGGTATAGGCTTGTTGATGTCTCTATGTAAGCCAAAAATGGCTGGCAGAGTGCTGCGAAACACCACCCTTATTTTTGCACAATAATGGTGTGATAACTGTTCCTGCAAGAAAATATAAGGTGAAATGAAGTAAAATCAGGTCAAACATTAATATATGCCCAAAAGAAGCAGTGTATGGAGTACCTATGTTCACATTACCAATAATATGATGCACAACAGGCCATAGAAAAACCGGTGAATGTTGAATTGTAACCCAATTTCAATATCAATATGGCACTTGGCATTAGCAGTAAAACATACCGTTTTTGATGTTAAATCAACAGAAAAAAAACTCCTGAACATAAACAAAATGATCAGAATATATAATGAGGATAATAGTATAAATAAAAATCGACGAATCGGCCTATCATCGCCCTTACACATTCACCACTCCCAATCCCCATTCCACGCACAGATTGTTTACCCCTTGGTTTACCCCGTGTTCGCAGTCTCCCGGACGACGAAGACTCTATACGTCGTCCGACCAATCACGTTCAAGATCAGCGGGGCTTGGCCCCGGTTCTCGAACGCCATTGGCCAGATCACGCAGAATCTTCGTCGTCAGGAAAACTGTGAACACGGTGTTACATTTTTCGCTATGGTAACAAAAGCGCCAGAATTGACTACCAGAATTGGATCCGAAGGTCAAATGGGTCACGTGACTGTCAAGTTCAGATGGACAACACCTGCAGGACACCACGGTGCAGGACACGACAGCGCCGCTGCGGCAGCGGGAGGCCGGGGCGCCCGGGACCAAATTGACCACCGGTATCACACTTCAAAGGCAATTTCTTCAAAACACGGCTCGAAATAGCACATTTCCAGGATGTGCCGAGACTGGCGCCGACAATCAGCATCGGGAAACTGGGACAGCCGACAGAGTAACAACATCCAAATTCCAGTATGGCACGGCACATCCGCATTCCCGGGCCCATCTTCCCACGCTGGCAAACCTGGCCGCAGTGGCGGCGCCACGAATTTTCGCCAGTGGGGGCAAGCTTGAGACTGACCCGACTGTTGTCTGATAACGCCGATCTGCAAAATCCATGAGCACATTGTCCCTAGATGTTGTCATTCAAAATTATTTTGGTTTTAGGTTTCATGCATAGGCGTATTGAGTTTAACCATTAACCCTCGCGGGCCCGGAAAGGGGGGGGGGGCATTTTTCGCCTCCCCTGGCGAATATTTGCGATACCTCACGAACGCTTAGGGATAGAAAGACGAAGCTTGCTGTACCTTATCCCCCATTAGTTTGACATCTTTTGAAGCAAAAAATTTGGACCTAGCCTCCTTGATAATGTCTCAGAGCCGATTTTTCTAGACTCCTGCACGGCAAACTTCGTCGTCACGGACGTGAACTTCAACCAGCTGCCAAAAATTGAGTTTTAGAGATAAAGACAAATTACGAGCACGGTTGTGTAGCATTTGACCCAGAAAAAAATACTTAAGTAACTTTGGTGACCTGAGGTCAGAGGTCAGGGCAACGACCCCGAGCTGGGGCTTTAGTTTCTTTTTTTCGCAAATAACTTCAACAAAAATGGTTCTGGAGCTACGGCAGTGGTACCTTCGCATTAGTCTTGTCGAGACGCGTCGAATGACATATATATTGTTTGGAAAAGGTCAAGTTTTATGTTGACCTCATGTGACCTCGAATGACATTTGGTTGATTTTTTACACATGGAAGGTCATTTGTGATGAAGCCGCGGATCACGATTCTTGGCCTCTGGCATCCATTTTGCTGTAAGCATTCATTTAGAGCCTCAGTATGGCAAAACATGTTTTAATTATTATGCCTGACTTGAATAGTGAAATAGCCTCTAGCAAGGATACTCTCTTGTGACTTTGACCTCGTAGCAGTCTTGTATCGTAAGCTTAAGCACAAATAGGGGTCCGCTAAGCTTGAAAACATATCAAAACATCTCGGAATTTAGTATACAAGATATAAGAAAAAGTGCAAAGTTTGTGGTCAATTTTGAGCATGATCGTGACCTTGAATTTGAATGTTATGCACATCATCGGAATCCACGGATTCTCTTCTTTTGTTCAACATCCCTTTTAGCCGATTTTATGCACCATGCCGTCCTCTGGAACACGTACTTTGAGACCACTACATTAATGCCGGTTTTTGCCTTTGACCTTGAATTCTGACCTTGAAAACTGACCTGAGGTCAAAAAGTTTCGGTGCTTTAGAATCTTCTCATAGATACTTTTCGTTTGGTACCATTTTTGTTTCAGTAGCTGCCTTATTAACGGAGTTAAACAGGGGGGGGGGGGGGGCTACCCCGGGCTGCGGTGGTTAGGATTACCCCCGGGCCGCCCGGCCGAAATAAAACTATAAAACTAGATTGCGAGACACAAACCTGTGAAAACTACTGAAAACGTTATGTTGTTCGTTGAGATGTAAAATGGTGTGTTCCTCAAAACTATAGTCAGTACCTATTTCTCATTTTCCCCGTAGTACGTATATATGTGCGATTCTCTCACATACGATTGATATAGGTACGAGCAGTGGCGCAGCCAGGGGGGGGTCAGAGGGTCAGCTGACCCCCCCGAAATTTCTGTCAGGGGCCCGCTCGAGAGAGAGAGAGGGAGAGGGAGAGAGAGAGAGAGAGAGAGAGAGAGAGAGAGAGAGAGAGAGAGAGAGAGAGAGAGAGAGAGAGAGAGGGAGGGAGGAGAGAGGCCCTAATCTAATCGGACGAGCCCGCTTCGAGAAATGCCTACTGGGACACCACGGGTGAGGGGTCGGCCTGGGGCCCCAGGTGGACGGGGCCCGGGCCCCCGGGAGAACGGGCCCGGCCCCTGGGAGAACGGGCCCGGGCCTCCTGGGTGGATGGGGCCCGGCCCCCCCCCCCCGTTGATGGGTCCGGGCCCCGGGAGATTGGAGAACGGACCCGGGCCTCCCGGAGAACGGGGGCCCGTCCCCCGGGAGAATTGACCCGGGCCCCCGGGAGAATTGACCCGGGCCCCTGGGAGAACGGGCCCGGGCCTCCTGGGTGGATGCCCCCCCCCCCGTTGATGGGTCCGGGCCCCCGGGAGAACGGGCCCCGGGCCCCGGGAGATTGGAGAACGGACCCGGGCCTCCTGGGTGGATGGGGCCCGGGCCCCCGGGAGAATGGGCCCGGGGCCCCGGGAGATTGGAGAACGGACCCGGGCCTCCCGGAGAACGGGCCCGGGCCCCCGGGAGAATTGACCCGGGCCCCTGGGTTAACGGGCCCGGGCCTCCTGGGTGGATGGGGCCCGGGCCCCCCGTTGATGGGTCCGGGCCCCCGGGAGAACGGGCCCCGGGCCCCGGGAGATTGGAGAACGGACCCGGGCCTCCCGGAGAACGGGCCCGGGCCCCCGGGAGAATTGACCCGGGCCCCTGGGAGAATGGGCCCGGGCCCCCTGGGTGGATGGGGCCCGGGACCCCCGTGGATAGGTCCGGGCCCCCGGTAGAACGGGCCCCGGGCCCCGGGTGGACGCCGGACCCCCGGGTGAATGGGGCCCGGCCCCCGGGAGAACGGGGCCCGGCCTCCCGATGGATGGGGCCCGGGCCCCCTGGTGGACGGGCCCCGGAGCCCCGGGTGGACGGGGCCCGGAGCCCCAGGTGGACGTGGCCCGGGCCCCCGTGTGGATAGGGCCCGGGCCCCTGGTTGAATGGGGCCCGCTAGGGTGACCCGCTTGCTCCGCAAAGCGAATAAGGGGTATTTTCGATCGGTGGGCGTTTGGTTGGTCTTGTGTCCGTGGGTGATGTATCCATTTCGGTTGATTGCTTTTTGACGGCTAAGCATTTTGGATTGGAAAAAAATATCAATTGCATCGAGGTGCTCGTGTCTGATAAGCATGCGTTCTACTATAGAACATGTCATGTGTAGTTTATAACAACGGTTGACGTAGGTTATTTAAAAAATGACAGCCATCGATGAATTACTATGTAGAGGTTGCCAACATTTATATTTTTAAGAATTACTGTTGCTCGTCATGCAAAAGCGATGATTGGATTTTGGACAAAATTGAATGCTCTTTCCAACTATGCCATTTTCAACTGTCAAACGTACCAGGTTATGCAGTAAAACCCGTGTAATTAAGTAAGTCATTAACAAATACCATTCTCTCCAGCGATTTGTTCCACCTTGTTTTTGATCAATTAGCTTTTCACAATTTTTCCATGAGAGGCGGTACATTTCTTTTGCCAACAGGCGTTGTTAGAACCCGCTCCGTCAAACAGTCACCCGAAAATAGCATTAAGTCCCAAATCTGTCCGAAACGTATATTTCCCAGCATAAGTGCCCTCACGGGTGCACGTGGCGCGTGCCATCCCTGCACCGCACACCATTCGATAGCCCTTTCGATTCTCTACACGATACCCCGTGGCGATTGGGCCCACGGTTACCGAGATACTGCACGGGGACCGGACCAGTGTCTGGCAAATTTAGTCATTTTCGCCCGATTTTGCAAGCCGATTTATACATACATGTAAAGTCCATAACGCGAATTTGCACTTTTTGAGCACGCGTCATGTGCTCGCTATCAATCCGATCGAGCTGAGACCCTCAAAGGCACGTTGCCCAAAGGCACGTATAAGTTGCGCAAATTTCAGCGCACTTGGCGCAACGGTCGGGCCCGTACCCCGCGCTAAGTAACACCATGCCGGGACCTCGATAGCAGACAGAATCTACGTCACCACATCACCACGCCACAACAAACCCGGCCCATGGCAATACATGTCCCATATGAGCGCGTTAACCCTCGCCGGCACAGGCCATTCCGGCCATTTTGCGTCCTTCGACGGCACAAGAGGGGGGGGGGGATGGTACGACCCCTTCGTGTTTGGCCCATGATCGAGCTAGAGCTTCGCGGGAAATACGAGCGTGTTCCCCGTGACGAGAGGAAGCCGACGATACCCAATTTTAAGGTTCTTGGTCATTGGTTGACCTTCCAGGTCAGGTCAATGACCGAAAAATCGGGAAAATCGGGACCTGTTAGAACGTCGTTAATTGTGGCTGCTATAGGGTTTTTCGGGGTACTGATCATGAATAGTTATCATGTTAGTTTTGATCACAGATGATGTCTTTATGCATTTAAGCCAGGTCGGGTCAGGTCAGGTCAGGTCAACCAGTAGGGGTCCTGCCGGGTATTCGTAGTACCTACGTGCCAGCCGCCTCTGGCAGCTTCGTAACATGTTACGAAGGCACCAAAACTACTTCGTAAATGTTCAAATGGTTACTTAATTCGGATTCAGCTCCAAAAACTAGCCTGGAAACATGTATAATTCGAAAAAGTACCGGGTCATCATAGGTCAATGACCTGACCTGACCTTCAGGTGACCTTGACATCCACCCTAATGCATGGGAGCAGCATCAAATCACATGTTTGAATGCTTGAAACCACGAAAAGACTGCAAACGCGCGGCTAATGCGAGCCGGCATACGCCGAATCGCGATTCTGGCCAAACATGGTCTCGGAAAGTAGGTCACAGGTCAAAGGCCATTTGGGTCAGGGTCATGAAATTTCTAGGGTAGGTGTAAAACTGATCAACGCGAGGGTACTGAAAGTTTGGTCGCGATCGGCCGATTTTTACCCGAGTTATTCGCGAAAAACCTTAGGGGAGAGGAGGTTGCATCATCCCCTCCCCCTGTGCCGGCGAGGGTTAAAACTGCTTGTGAGCGAATTCACGTAATGAAGAAAAATAAAGCACAATCTACTACAGCAGCCAATATATGACTGAGTTAGGACAGGCACATGAGACTGCTTAAATCTTGTCCGACAGAAGCAGACAACAGTTCCGTTCGCATATATGCTATGCATATTGCGGAAGGGGCACATTTCGGCCTCGAAAGATACGAATTCATACGTCATAGTAACATATTTCTGTCATGGTCAATTCACGTGGAAATTGAACACCGGGTGATTACCGAGCTATTGTTCTATCAAAATTTTCCGAATCAAACTCGCTCAGGGTTATCATGCAGGTAAAGGGGGCCCGCTCAGCAGAATGCGTATGAAATATGGAAAGATTCTGAAAAATGGGTGGGGGGCCCGCACACTAGGGGGCCCGCTTTGGAGGCGATGACCCCCCCGAAACGAAATCCTGGCTGCGCCACTGGGTACGAGAATAAGCTCCATTAGGGCGACCCACATACAATTCCAGATAACCCGGGATATACATACCTATCACATTTTGTCATACCTCTCTGAGCTCAGTCTCAGTCTAAGGGTTCCCAAAAGAGGGTGATCTCTTCTCTGGCCGACTTTTGATAAACTGCTTCTCAACCTCCTCGAGATTAAGCTCTAGGGCAGCCTTTTGGTGAATGAAAATGAGTAGGAGAATGAGTGGGAGTACGAGATATGCGACAGACGGTCCGAGAACGAACGTTCTGCTGACGCACTTGATACGAGGACCGTCAAAAACAGGCGTACTATTATAACCGCCTATAATGAATGTTGCACCGGTCTTCTGTTCCCATACATCAGCCAAATTTTGTGGGGGCAAAAACATAGTCTTGCCCCCACGGCCTCCTGCCAGTGGGGGCAGTCTGCCCCCACTGCCCCCACGGTGGCGCCGCCCTTGCCTGGCCGGCGTGGCAAATCTGCCGGCATCGCCAGGGGCAGAAGATTCAAATTCACCTATCGGCGCCAGAATATTTGAAGGGAGGAGGAGCACCCAGGGAGGATAGCAGTCACCATGGAAACGGCACGCCGGAGGCTGCACAGCGGGAAAACGCATACGTTTCGGCCCAACATAGCGTTAAATTTAATAGGAATCTCACCCTTTCGGCAACCAGACTCAGCAGAAAATACAGAAGACTGGTTAGACAGAGAGAAGACATGGAAAATTGGCCCTTACTGGAAATTCAGAGAGCAGCAGAACTCGGAAGAAGGAGGCGGAGCGAAGACGGCAAATCCAGAGACAGCCCGAGGCAGATGGAGCTCCAGCAAAACTTTGAGGATTTTGAGGAGAGTTGAGTTGGAGAGTCGGAGGCGTTGGGGACGCTGACCGGCGGCAGTTCAGTTGGAGTTGGAGAGCTGGGAAGTGGAGTTCAGAGGTGGGCGAGACAGTCAGTTTGTAGCGGCGGGATGGAGAAGGACAGGCGATGGAGGGAGTGAGTTCGAGCGGAGAGGAGAGTTTGAGAGGAGGAGTCGGCGGTGATAGTTCTGGAGGAGGAGGATGGAGGACTGCCTGCCACTGGAGGACTCTGCGCCGCTCCGCCGTTCTGCCGCCCGCCACCACCGCTCCGCGGGCTGCCGCCAACTCTGCCACCCGTCCGTCGTCGCTGTGCCGCCCGTCCGCCGATAAATCTGCTACCAGCCGGCCGTCAGCCCTGTCGTCCACAGCCAACAGTTAAGCGGTAGGTCGGCACTGGAGGTCATGAAGCTGCTTTCCTATCATAATCCTTCCCCAATGTGCCCCGCCTGCTGCCCCGGCTTTTCTCTCGCCCCGGGGATGTAATTTTATTTAGGCCCGTTTGGGGGGGGGGGGGGTCTGTACGTATGCGTGAGCGTGTGAACTTGTTGTATGATTGGGTGGCATTGTGCCTTGATCTGGATATCAAAAATGGAGGTGGCTGGGACATGTTATGTACGTATGTGTGAGCGTGTGATTGTTGAATGAGTTAACGGCATTGCGCCTTGCTGTAGGGTATCAAAAAGGGGTGGTTGGGATATGTTTCATTTTTTCACTTAACAGACTTAAATTGGCAATCTTGTCTAAAGCGGGGTAGGACTGGTCTTGAATGTGTGCGTGCGTGAGTGTAAATGTGAGCGCCCGGACGCATCAGAGTGACGGGCCATTGGGACGAATTTTGGCCTTCATTACGCGAACGGCGGTAGTACTTTCTTCAAAATGCATCTGATGCTCAGCTACGTTCGTCTCGGTTACTCCAGCCGGTTGTCCAATATTCAGTTGCAGGCTCAAAAGACGGCATTTATGTAGTAGCTATTTAGTTTAAAGTTGACATCGGTAATCTGGCGCTCTGTTTTGGAGATCGGCTCAGTTCACTATGTTTTATGGCTATAGTTTAAGTCCAGTTTTTGCATATCTCTGAAAACTCTGTCGTTTCACTGCTAGTTTCTCTTTCTTCGTTTTGACTGAATATATCTTGGGAAAGTACTTATATTTGTTGGGGATATTAGGGAGGGAAAAATGAATGGATTACGGGACGAGATGAAAGTGCTGAAGGAGAGAATGAGAGAATTCGGACTTCGGAGAGAATGGGAGGGCCGAGCAGAACACCGTTTCTGACACCGTTCACACGTCGGCATGTTTTTTTTGGAACACAGGCACCGGTGGGAGGTCACACTACATCATACTGGGTTGTTGTTGTCCTCGTGGTTGTTGTTTGATAGAGCTCTGATTCGAGACCGTCGAAGTAAACAGGCATTTGCGTCAGTAGTACTGTCAGGTTTTTCGTAGTCATGTGGCCGGATTTATTATTTAATTATTCAGCACGATTTAGCATTTATCACGAGATTTTTTTATTTAGCCCGATGGGATTCAATTAATTTTGATGCAGTGCAAATCGACGTACGTTGCAGTATATACTCGATCGCTTCAATGTCCGGTAAACGTTGTTTATTTCTCACTATCTGCGAATTAGCGTAACGATAAGTTTTGAGCGTTTTAGCCCCAGAAATCCATGCGTAGCTTCATTCAGTATGTAGCGTAACTCAGTGCTGAACGACGAGTGTCTTCTAGGTTTCAGGGTTGGTAAATATGCGAAACAAAACCATGTAAGTCATTAACGACCAAATAAATTTTCATTTCCGAAATTGTCATTTCCGGCGGGTTGGAATGCCCGAGCTAAAGTAAAAGCCAGTCAAATTTGATGTAAATTAACGTAAGCCCGAGATGAGATTAGTATCTTGACGACTCAGTTATGATTTAAAATAATTATTTGGCCGGCATTTTTGTTTTCGCTCCACTGTCATTTAATCGAGACGTGACCTACCTGTGAAATTAACATGCTCTACCTAACAGTTAACGTTACCGGTTGTTTGTATTTCCGGCAATATACCCATAATCATCAGTTGATTTCACGATTCTGATCGAGTGTGGCAAGAACGATTTTGCTAAGCTTAATTTTAAAAT